>NC_083622.1:6398497-6405997 GCF_963584025.1 Labrus mixtus | reverse complement strand
CAGACCCCCCTTCATAGTCCTCTGAGCGGACTCCCCTTCAGAGTCCTCTGCGCAGACCCCCCTTCAGAGTCCACTGAGCGGACCCCCCTTCATAGTCCTCTGCGCGGACCCCCCTTCATGTGTGTGTGTGTGTGTGTGTGTGTGTGTGTGTGTCTGTGTGTGTGTGTGTGTGTGTGTGTGTGTGTCTGTGTGTGTGTGTGTGTGTGTGTGTGTGTGTGTCTGTGTGTGTGTGTGTGTGTGTGTGTGCGCGTGTGTGTGTGTGTGTGTGTGTGTGTGTGTGTCTGTGTGTGTGTGTGTGTGTGTGTGTGTGTCTGTGTGTGTGTGTGTGTGTGTGTGTGTGTCTGTGTGTGTGTGTGTGTGTGTCTGTGTGTGTGTGTGTGTGTGTGTGCGTGTGTGTGTGTCCCTGGTGATTTAAAGCCCATTGAACAGAGTGTGTGTTTGTTTTCTCCTCTGTGACTGGGCAGGGGTCAGAGGTCACTCTCTTCGGCACAGCTGACCTCCTGCACAAAGGGAGGTCAACGGGTAGGAAACGTGTGTCCCCCCCGGGGGTCATTATTAAACAGACAGAACAAACCAAAACATGCCCACAAGTCGACCTCCGACCCCCGTGACGATCTGTGGAACGCCATGTCAGAAGATTAATATCTCAACCAAAGGGTGAAGTCTGAACCCCAGAATGATGCAGAGCAGGTGAACCGGACCCTTAGTCCTGGATCTGCTGTTTCAGTTTCCAGTGGGTCTGGCTGATCCTGGACCCACTTCCTCATAAAGGGGGAGACCTGGAGAAAGAGAGGCTGCGTACCACTTTGATTGAAGTTGGTTTCTTGTTAATAAACTTGTGTCTCCTTGTCTCCTCCAGTCATTATCTTAGGAAGCTTCAGTCTCTGATCTTCATCACCTGAGTGTGACCTCAGTGAGGCCCTTCTCCATTATCCAGTTTGAGGACTTTATAATATAAACCCTAACCGTCCCCCAGGCGACCCAGCAGGGTGATCATGCCCCGGGTTGCGTCCCAGCAGCATTAGGCCACGTACCCCCTTCTGATCCTCACCCCTCCTCCCCCCGCCTCACCCCTCCTCCTCCCCTGTACTCTTTATGTTTTTTGATTTCATGAACCCAAAACCCTTTCATGACATTTCTCCTCCTCGTCTAGAAGCAAAGCAACACAGCTCTACGTTTGCTCCAATCCTTTAGATCAGTGGTTCTCAAACTTTTTAGACTGCGTACCACCTCCGAAAATATTTGGCTCTCCAAGTACCACCATTATGGTAGACGTTAAAATACACTGTAGGCCTATTTCAACACACATTTCATGCAAGAGGCAAATTAATTCATAACAAGAATATTATTTATTATTGACTGCTGGCAGCCACACTGTAGGCCTACTAAGGGCTAGCGCTAGAACTTGCACACACAAAACTGCCTTTTTTTTACTCCTACGAGAGTGTTAAGACATCAAAAGAGAGCAGAATCACATCAGCTTCAGAGCAAGAGAGAGAGAGGGTGAGCGACTGTCCGTACATGCATCCAAACTGAAGCTTCTCCTGGCTCCGTTTTAAAAATGTTAATGTAGGCCTACAGCTGCTTGCTGTTGTTTCAGGACTGAACTATAACAGAATATCGAGTGGAACTTTTCAAAACACGAGGAGTACTCTCCTGTTGTTGTTTATGTCTGTGCATAAATTGAGAAGATTAAAGTTGTTTGTTGCAAAAACTAGATTCATTTAGAGGGGAAAACACATTTGACATAAATACAACCCAATAGATACAAGACAGATACGCCGCTACGGCCAGTAGGTCGAGGCTCGATCCCCAGCTGAGCAACATGTCCGATGCATCCTTGGGCAAGACACTTAACCCTGCATTGCTCCCACTGCTTCGGTGGCGGTGTATGATTGGATCACTGTTGTACTTAATCTCTCTGATGTACGTCGCTTTGGATAAAAGCGTCTGCTAAGTGAATTGTAACATTGTAAGACAAAATTTTTTTTTATTTTTTATGCTGAACGGGTTTGTTTTTTATATTGTGGAGATTTCTTTGCGTACCACCACAGGGAGCCCACGTACCACCGGTGGTACGCGTACCATAGTTTGAGAACCACTGCTTTATGGCATTTTAAAATCCTATTGTCAACTCGATCTTTTCTTCAGTATTAGTGACCAGGTTTTGTCTGATGAGTTCAATTTGCCTGTTAGCACGTTAGCACTGAACACACAGAAAGAGTGAGAGGGTGAGAATGAAACATGTGACAGACAGCAGAGAGGTTTGTACTCATCGTGTCTATGATGAAGCTCTTTGTGTCACTTTGACAGTTTGCTTTTTGTAAACATCATCGTGCAGAGCGCCGGCTCACACGTGACGAGCGACTGTTCAGCTCTCCTCTTTGAAACATCGGCGAAATCTTGTCAGACGTCTTTTGTTCTTTACAAAGCAGGAAATAAAAATGGATCCACAGTCGGTGATGCCATTTGAATCTGTTGAGATGAAATCTGGAGACTGTGCTCACACTGACTGACCGCTCGACCTTTGACCTCCACACTCCAACCGCCTCCATGAAATAAACCGTCACAACATTCACCTGTCATCATGTGCAGGAGTAGAAAAAGAGTAATCCCATTCTGTCCTTTAAAAGTAATCCAGTTTATTTGAAATCCAGAGAAGTGCTCAAGAAGTCGTGAACCACAAACGCACGCCTTCAAACGTGGAGAAAATCTCTCTGAAGAGGCGAGAAAGACGCTGCAGAAATCCAACATGGCCGACGAAGAGACAGCCTCTCTGACACAGGATCAACCAACGAGTGAGAGGAGAGAAGGAAGCGGCTTCAACAGGCGGCCGGGACTCTACGGCAACTCGCTGAGGACAATAAAAAGAAGGTGACATATGATGACCTCTGACCTCTGACCTCTGTGTTTGGTACTGAACCTCCAGGACAGGTCATGGCTGACACGCAGTCACATGATGAGGTTTATTCACACTGCAGGTTAAATCAACGCTGAGTTACAGACATCATTTAATATAAGGCTTTACAGACTTTATAACTTTTATAAAACATCACAGAAATCCATCAGGGGCGTGAAACAGCAACAAGTCATCTCTCGCTTTAACGTCTTTACCAGCAGCTGAATATGAAGTTTAGAGAATGTGAGATGTTTACGTAATGAGAGGAGGCGGAGTCAGTAGATTTAGAGTTCATAAACATGACTTTAGTTTCATCAGAATCCGTTTTAACCCTGAACGGTTTCCTCTCTAAAAGAGAAACAGAACTTGAAGTCACCCTAAAAGGTCACTGCACCTTTAATCCCCTGTAACTCTTCTTCTTCTTCTTCACAAATTTCTCGTTGATGGTCATGGCGGCTGTCGTAGTCGCCACCATTCCCCATCCTGGACCCGTCAGGCCTGAGTGACACAGAGACAGGTGGTCCTCTGGCTGAACCGCCACTGACACACACTGTCTGACCGAGGAGAGAGAACGGGCTGCTGGGAATCAAACCCTCCTCATCAGAGCCGTGGGGGCAGGAAGAGGAAGTCTCAGTTCGTCACTGACCCCCCCCACCCACGAGTTGATGGTCGTCCAGGACAATGAGCAATCAGGAGTAAGTGTTGGTGATTAGGAGCACTCAGGGCAGCAGACCTGATCTCCACTGAACCTGCTGAACCTTCATGAGGAGATCAGTCTGCAGCTCGATGTGGATCTTTGTCTCCAATCAGAGCGAAGCAGAACAAATAGAATTTGTTCCGAGATCGAGTCAAGACCAAGACCAGAGTGCTCAGAGATCTAGTCAAGGATGAAGACCGAGTGGAGGGGGGGGTAGCTGAAGGCCGAGGTGGACTCTGCTGCAGTCGTCCTCAGCACTTTGTCTTAATAATAATCAGGATCTGCTTTAAAGCCGGCACACATCTGAAGGCTACAAACATCTGAAAACATGTTGTCATCTAAAGCGCTTCAGCGTCGACGCAGACGCAGCGGTTACCATCTGGTGACAGCAGCACGCACAAAGACGTTCCCAGGCAAAAACAGAGGACGCCATTGATGCTGCCGTGAATACGACGCTCCCATAATATGCTGCATATGTTTGTCATCCCGGTGAGACTCTATGGGATTAAGCCTGCACACACACACACACACACACACACACACACACACACACACACACACACGCACACACACACACACACACACACACACACAGACTACGGCCTCGTGGATCTCAGGGTCCCCTCATCATGTTCCTGCTGAGGGTGCCCCTCTCTTCATTAAAACTCAGACATGAAAAGGGGGAGCAGACGGGAGCAGGCTACTGAGGCGACTCCTCCAGCCTGTCTGCTCAGAAGTGTGGGAGCGTGTGTGACGGTGTTTGTTTTTCGGGGGGGGGGGAGTGTGTGTGGGAATTGACTCTGGTATTAGACTGATTGAGGGAAAGACGGCCTCTCTCTCTCCTCCCCCGGTGAGAGGACAGGAGAGCTAGTCGAGCGGCGAGGGAGCCGCCGACTTCCACGGCAGCAATTTGCTGTCTGGGTGGCACAAAGGAGGGGTCAGAGGTCAGGGGTCAGAGGTCGGGGACGTGCTTTCTCATGGTTATGCTGCAACAATCCACCGTGCATCATTCCAGCACTGTTAGAGACGACACATCCTCAGGAGAGGTGGAATAAAGGACGCGTCAGAGGAATCCATGCAGACATGCCATAAAACACTGATGGTAGAGGCCGCTGTGTAAAGAGTCCATCAGTATTAACTCATCCATTCATACACATTCACACGCTGATGGTAGAGGCCGCTGTGTAAAGAGTCCATCAGTGTTAACTCATCCATTCACACACATTCACACGCTGATGGTAGAGGCCGCTGTGTAAAGAGTCCATCAGTGTTAACTCATCCATTCACACACTGATGGTAGAGGCTGCTGTGTAAAGAGTCCATCAGTATTAACTCATCCATTCATACACATTCACACACCGCAGACGAAGCAGTAGGAGCAGTACGTGGTTAATTGTCTTGCCCAAGGACACATCGGTCATGTTGGAGCTGGGGATCGAACCCTCGACCTTCCTGTTAAGAGATGACCGGCTCTACCCACTGAACCACAGCCGCCCCAGCTAAATGAAGCTTTTTTAATAATCACCACTTTATAACTAATGATGATGTTTAAAGAAAAAAAATCATTTAAACTGCAACGATGTAAAAACAATAATAATCATAATGAATAATAGTTTGAGGTCCACATGTTAAAAGTGTATTTTTCTGTAATATCTATACCGTGTTCTTATTCAAACTGTAATTTAAAGTCTGTGTAGTTATCACGCTGAGCTGCTTTACCGTAAACCTTCTAATAAAAGCTCCTCTCAGTTTAAGGCCCGGTTCCCTATGCTGCACCTTTTCATTTAAATAATAAACATAATAATGATGTCATCATCATAATAATAATAATAATAATGATGATGATGATGATGTCATCTGTGCTTTTAGAGAAAATCAAGATGTTTCTGATAAAGTCAGATGTTTGTGCAGCAGCTTCAGATTGACTCTCTAACTTTCTGAATCTGTTGATCTTTATCTTCACTTTAGTATAAACATATAAATATATTCTCTCTGGTGTTAATGTAATCTATGTGGTCCCTTCTCTGCTGTGGATCAGTCTGGTCGAGTTCAGGTCTTTCTCTAAGGGGGGTGAGGGAAATTAAAGCCCGGACATTTATTAGAAGGTTTATGGTAATTTAAATTAGAAGGAACACTCATTATTAATGCGCCTGCGCAGTGCTGCCGTGGTTCAGACCATAGACTGTAAATATGGGGGGCTACGGTTCTGGCTGGAGCCTTTCTGATGTTCTCCCTGCGCATGCGTGGGTTCTCTCCGGGTACTCCGGCTTCCTCCCACAATCCAAACACATGTTCGTTAGGTTAACAAGTGATTCTAAATTACCTGTAAAGGTGTGAGTGTGGCATGTCAGCCCTGTGGGTCCAGGTGAAGCCCCGCCTCTCGACCAATCACAGCCGGGATCGGCTTCAGGCCGCGAGCAGGAGAAGATGGATGTATAAATGTAAACACATGTAATGTATGGATAAATTCATGTTTACATCTGAAATGGTAATATTAACACAGTGCTCAGCCTTAGCTGCACATGCGCAGTGACACGCTGCTGAGGAAAAAAGGAGACGTTCATTCTAAATGTATAATTATTATATGTCCCGGCACGTGCTCCTCTTCTGGGTTCATGATGATAATAATAACAATAATAATAATAATAATATTAATAATAATATCAGTTGATGAGGTCTCCTCTGAGGCCTCGCGCGCGGTCACCGTCCAGATGAAAACACAAAGTTCGTTGTTTTTATGATTTTTGTTATTTTCACATTAAGACCTCTATCATTATAATAATTATTATTATTATTATTGTTTTTTTTTTATTTCATTTTATTTACTCACACAAACGGAAATCATTCACGAGACTTTTTTTCGCTCCCATTTCGTTTTTTTCTGCTTCAGTTTAAAAAACAGCGTGACGTCAGATTATATGTCAACGAATTAAATCTCTTAATTTAAATTAAATTGAACCGTTTTATTTTATTTAAATATATATGTGTGTTTAAAGCTCTTTACTTAAATGTGTCTGTTTTCTATTCATTAAAATAATTTTCATTTCGACCTGATGACTTTATTTGTTTATTTGTTGACTTTATTTGTTGACTTTTTTGAAACATGAATCCGTTTAATGAGAGCATGCGCTCTCTCTCTGACTGATCAGCTGATTTATCATCAGGTGGGAAACTCGGAGCAGGTAAATAAACACAAACAACTCAAACTAAATATATTTTAAATATAGTTTCTGCTTTTTAATAAATGATCTCTGAGCGGTTCAACACTTTAACAGCTTTATAAAAGATTATTATTCTAAAAATATTTTAATCCATTCAGAGATATTTAGTACCTAAAATAAATATATAAATAGAGATTTTATATTTAACTTTTTATTTGTACAAACTTTAAATGTTTAATTTGATGCATCAGAGTTTACATCAGCAGATCACAATTAAAACATCCCATAATAATAAAAACATAAAAATAACACAGCAGATTATCAAAGAGCAGAACGCGCGCGCGCGCGCACACACACACACACACACACACACACACACACAAACACAAACACACGCGCGCGCACAGGGATAAAATACTTCCATGCATTAAGTAAGATCCGTGGTTACTGATCGTCTGTCAGCTGATCCTTCAGTTCGTTTAAAGCAGCTGATTGGGTCGCTGCTCTCTGAGCGCGTGAAGCTCACAGAACAATCTGTTTACTTATTCTTGTAGATTTAAATTTATGTATAAATATAAATGAAAGCTGGAGATAGAATTAAACATTAAATGTATTAATAAAAAAAGATAATTAAGAATCGTTCATTTATTATTATTATTCTTTGTCTTTAATGATTTAAATCAGACTTTAATATTTAATGTCAACAAAAATAAAGAGGGATCAGACCTTCACTCATGATGGGA
>NC_083622.1:6388497-6393497 GCF_963584025.1 Labrus mixtus | reverse complement strand
AGTCAGTTTGAAGAACTCTGTTTTATAAACAAAGGAGGCTCGTACGAGCCGATGATGGACTTCGAGGGTCGCTAAGATGGCCGGTCACAAACCGGCAACGTGCTAACGTGAGTCGCAGGACAGGAGGCGCAGGCCGGACTTGAACCCTGGCTGTCCGCTTGGAGTACTATAGCCATGAGTCGCTTGTGGAACGTTCTGTCCCTGATGTGTCGCTCAGCAGAAATCATCTTTAATTAAGAATAAACGCCGCCGCTCCGGAGAGCCTGCAGCAGCTGAACTCTGGAGTTCACACACGTGCATCATGTGTGTGCGTGAGAGAATAAACGTTTGTTTGTGTGTGTGCATCGTTCAGAAAACAAAACGCCGCCTCATGCCCTCTTTGCCCCCCCCCCTCCTCCCCTGGCCCCGGCTTCCTGCCTCTAATGGCCGTCTCTGTGTGCCATCTCGGGAAGCCTGACATCCCCTCCAGAGGCCGAGGGGCCGTCCTTAATGGACGCCATTGATGAGCAGAGAAAGGCTCCTTTGTGGCGCCGCGGGCAGGCGTGGGCACCCGTTTGCTCACACACAGCTTCCCCTCGGCGCCCACTGGGCCCGCCGCTCAGAACTGATGCCAACAGCGGAGATGGAGAGACAGGAGCTGCAAAGTGCCCCCTTACTGGCAGAGAGGGGGGTGAAAAAGAAAGGGAGGGTGGGGGGTGAGAAAGAGAGGGAGGGGGGAAGAGTTGGCAAAGAGGAAGGGAAAGACAAAAAGAGCGAGAAGAAAGGCAGAGAAAGAGCAGGAGAGATTAAGCGAATACGACAAATTCAATTGGTGCATCGGAGGGACGGGGGGAAAAGAGGTAAAAACCCAACAACCAAACGCCAGAGAAAAGAAACCGCGGAGAAAAGGGAAATCGAGCAGCAAAAACAAAGAAACGGAGGTCGGGATCGCCCACGTTAAAGACGCTGGGTGGCCCTGCAGGAGAAAACGTCCCTCTGCCACTGTACGGCCTGTCATCCTCTCGCCCGCTCGCTCCCCTCTCCCTGATTTATAACAGCTGAATTGTTTCCTTTAACACAGCTGTGAATGGGAGAGAAGAGGGGAGGGGGAGGCAGAGTGGGGGGACCAAACAGATGTGTCCAGTTTGGAACATCTGACGCTAACGGCTAACGGTTAACGGTTTTTGTTGTCAGGGTGTTACTGTACGCTGGCAGCCGGGCGCTCCATAGAGAAGTGGGCTCATTGTGTGAGATGCTGTGTCGTGGCGCCGGGCTTCCACGGTGACGTCTCGTGGTCTCTGTTTTGTTGGCGGTGAAAAGGCTGCATCAGAAATCCCAAACATGCTCCGAACATTCATTGAATCTCACCTCCACGATGAATGAACTTTAGGAGGCTGACAGGAAGAAACCGAAAAAACAAAAGGAAATGCTGTGAGCGTGCTCGGCTCAACGCCGCCACCTACTGGTTTCACATTCAATCTGTTAACCACCTCGTGTCCCCCCGCTGTGCAGCACACCGCCTCCCGCTTTGTTCAGGCCCGCTAATTCATCCCAGCATCCCTTCTGCCCACCGCTGGCAGCACGCCATGGCCGGAAGTCGCAGCATGCACCCGCTGTATCCCTGCGCCACCGTGGGAGAGCAGCGAGAAAGTAGTGCCATGTTTGTCCCAGTATGTCATCTGTTCAACACGCCTGATTGGCTTTCACACCATCGCCTCCTAATTAATATGCAGCGGCCCCTCGCCCCGCCCCCGCTCGCCGTGCACTAAGACAAAAGCGTATTGTGAGAGCACCTCCTGTTTTAATTACGCTCAAAAGGAGCTGTGCAAAGTGTGTGTGTGTGTGTGTGTGTGTGTGTGTGTGTGTGTGTTTTATTTGTGAATGCATGAGCAGACTGTGTGTCTATGAAAATGTACGACATGTGCACTGAGGGATTCATAAAACGAGCACATTCATCGCCATGTCATCCTGCACGTATGCTCCTGTGTGTGTGTGTGTGTGTGTGTGTGTGTGTGTGTGTGAGTGTGTGTGTGTGTGTGTGTGTGTGTGTCCTGAAACAAGAAGAATTGCCGTCACGAGGGGAGGAGCTTTTGCCGCTCTATCCCAAAAAGAGAGAAAAGTGTCGGTGCTTGGTGCCTTTATGCAAATTGGCGTTCGATGAAGGTTTTTTTTTTGAGACAAGCCACAAAGAGAGTTTGTGGTTGGAGTTCGGGGATGGGTGGGGGGATGCGGGGGCTATGGGGAAAAGACAAGCACTGAATTCTCATCGTGGTACCCAGATTCATGTTTTAATTCCCCTCATCGTCACATCTATGGCCCACTTATTAATTTGGTGGAGGTTAGTTTGCTCGTTAATTAACGCAGCATCATTAGCAGCAGCATCATTAGCAGCAGCATCATTAGCAGCAGCATCATTAGCAGCAGCATTAGTAGCAGCAGAAGCATTCATAGCAACAGTAGCATTAGTAGCAGAAGTAGCATCATTAGCAGCAGCTCTGTCTGACCGTGTGACTGTGTGACTGTCTGACTGTCTGACTGTGTGGCTGTCTGACTGTGTGACTGTGTGACTGTCTGACTGTGTGAGTGTCTGACTGTGTGACTGTGTGAGTGTCTGACTGTGTGACTGTATGACTGTGTGACTGTCTGACTGTGTGGCTGTCTGACTGTCTGACTGTCTGTCTGACTGTGTGACTGTCTGATTGTCTGACTGTGTGGCTGTGTGGCTGTGCGACTGTCTGACTGTGTGGCTGTCTGACTGTGACTGTGTGACTGTGTGACTGTCTGACTGTGTGACTGTGTGACTGTCTGACCGTGTGACTGTCTGACTGTCTGACCGTGTGACTGTCTGACTGTGTGGCTGTGTGACTGTCTGACCGTGTGGCTGCCTGACTGCCTGACCGTGTGAGTGTCTGACTGTGTGACTGTATGACTGTGTGACTGTCTGACTGTGTGACTGTGTGACTGTGTGGCTGTCTGACTGTGTGACTGTCTGTCTGACTGTGTGACTGTCTGACTGTGTGACTGTGTGACTGTGTGGCTGTCTGACTGTGTGACTGTCTGACTGTGTGACTGTCTGATTGTCTGACTGTGTGGCTGTCTGACTGTGTGACTGTCTGACTGTGTGACTGTCTGACTGTGTGGCTGTCTGACTGTCTGACTGTGTGACTGTGTGACGGTGTGACTGTGACTGTGTGACTGTCTGACCATGTGACTGTCTGACTGTGTGACTGTGTGACGGTGTGACTGTCTGACTGTGTGACTGTGTGACGGTGTGACTGTCTGACTGTGTGACTGTCTGACCGTGTGACTGTCTGACTGTCTGACTGTGTGGCTGTCTGACTGTCTGACTGTGTGACTGTCTGACTGTGTGACTGTGACTGTGTGACTGTCTGACCATGTGACTGTCTGACTGTGTGACTGTGTGACCGTGTGACTGTCTGACTGTGTACCTGTCTGACTGTGTGACTGTCTGACTGTGTAACGGTGACTGTGTGACTGTCTGACCGTGTGACTGTCTGACTGTGTGATTGTGTGACTGTCTGACTGAGTGGCTGTGTGGCTGTCTGACTGTCTGACTGTGTGACTGTGTCTGACTGTGTGACTGTCTGACTGTGTGGCTGTCTGACTGTGTGTCTGACTGTGTGACTGTGTGACTGTTTGACTGTCTGTCTGACTGTCTGACTGTCTGACTATGTGGCTGTCTGACTGTGTGACTGTCTGACTGTGTGACTGTTTGACTCTCTGATTGTCTGACTGTGTGACTGTCTGATTGTCTGACTGTGTGGCTGTCTGACTGTGTGAGTGTCTGGCTGTGTGACTGTCTGACTGTGTGGCTGTGTGACTGTGTAACTGTCTGACTGTGTGACTGTCTGACTGTGTGACTGTCTGACCGTGTGACTGTCTGACTGTGACTGTGTGGCTGTCTGACTGTGACTGTGTGACTGTCTGACTGTGTGACTGTGTGACTGTGTGACTGTGTGACTGTCTGACTGTGTGACTGTGTGGCTGTCTGACTGTCTGACTGTGTGACTGTTTGACTGTCTGACTGTGTGGCTGTCTGACTGTGTGGCTGTGTGACCGTGTGACTGTCTGACCATGTGACTGTGTGACTGTCTGACTGTGTGACTGTCTGACTGTGTGACTGTGTGGCTGTGTGAATGTCTGACTGTGTGACTGTCTGACTATGTGAATGTCTGACTGTGTGAATGTCTGACTGTGTGAATGTCTGACTGTGTGGCTGTCTGACTGTGACTGTCTGATTGTCTGACTGTGTGACTGTGTGAATGTCTGACTGTGTGACTGTGTGACTGTGTGACTGTGTGACTGTCTGACTGTGTGACTGTGTGACTGTATGAATGTCTGACTGTGTGACTGTCTGACTGTGTGACTGTGTGAATGTCTGACTGTGTGACTGTCTGACTGTGTGGCTGTCTGACTGTGACTGTCTGATTGTCTGACTGTGTGACTGTGTGAATGTCTGACTGTGTGACTGTGTGACTGTGTGACTGTGTGACTGTGTGAATGTCTGACTGTGTGACTGTATTACTGTGTGACTGTGTGAATGTTTGACTATCTGTGACACAGAGTCTGATTGATGTTTGTGTTGATCATCAGCATAGTGCTCTCACATCTTATTTGTGAAGTTTACAGTTTAACCATTAAAGGTCTTTGTCTTTGAGTATTTGGTGCTCAAGTTTAAAATATATTAAAAAACAAAATAAACATCTCCCTCTGTCAGGTCTGATGAAGAAGTCATTCACAGAGAATATTTAACTTTGTGTTATCATTTACCACCTTATGACTTGAAAAGTGATCTTAGATTCATAATGAATAAAGAGGTTACAGACGTGACCACGAGACTTATCTATTTCTTTAAAATGCATTTCTTTCTTTTTTTCTTTTCAGAAACATAGTTTCAGTTTGTTGTGTGTTCCTGTGAGGTGGAGAGATGAAGAACTAAAGAGAGAGTTTATATCTGCCCCCCTGCTCGTTCACCAGCCTCCTCGGCCCTCTCTGACGCC
>NC_083622.1:6363497-6380997 GCF_963584025.1 Labrus mixtus | reverse complement strand
TCCAGTGATTATCAGGATCGGCTCATTTTATCTCAGATATACGCCGATATTACTCGATTTATTTACCAGTCTAACCGCGTTGCATGTTGAGTTTCATTGTATTACACTTGCAGTTCTCTGTCACCAGCAGAGGGCGCTATATGGATTACAACAAACATCATCACTCTGCGGAGAGTTTGATGGATCAACACAAGAAATAAATATATAAATATAAATATCTCTACGGATCAAAGAAAGATATCGGCTGATATGTTGGTATCTGTAAATACTGAATTCTATTCTTTGATGTTTCTGTTCTCTTCTTGTTGGGAACATGGAGGGCTCCATCTTTTATTTTGAATCAAATGAATAAATGAACCTTTCATTGTTCTTCACGTTCATGTGACTTTATCAAAGTGATGTTTCTGTTGGTGTCAGATTATTTATCAGACGGTGGTGATGCTCGCTGGTCGTCAGCTTCCTGTGACTCTCGTCTGTCAGTGACCTTCGGATTAACAGGAGGTGTGTTTATGGAGGCGGGGCTTATGGCATGCAGAGGTCATGTTAATATCTGTTAAATTATAAACCAACAACTTTTCCTATAAAGCTATAAACGATGAAATCCCTGGTTTTGTATTTAAATGTCTGAATGTATCTGCAGATCTGGAGAGGAAGAAACCGACGAATGTACCGAACGATAACGATGTGACGATTAGATCAAAGTGTCCGATGTGACTTCAGGCTGAACCCGTTAGAGACAAACTGACTGCATCAGCTGATTATCATCAACAGGCTGCAGGGTGCGTTCACTCGTCTGACACGTCACCCAACACCATCCACTCTGAGGTTTGATCTCTATCAGCTCAGGAACGCCCCAACAGGAAGAAGATTGAGTCGACAGCCTCCATAGATCCAGATGTCGTCTCTCTTCAGGAGACACTTCCTGTTTGTAAAGGAAATATGTCTCCCACTTTAAATCTGAACACCTGAGATGAATCCTGCCCACAGGAAGTTCAGATGTTAGTGATAAACCAATCACTGAGCAGCATTCTGACTCCACCCCCTCTTTGACTTGGTAATCCAGTCGATGACCTGAAACAACAGTTAACCCTTATGAAGCAGCGTCCTCACCATGTCCAGCTTCCCGTCGTGTGCGGTGAGCGAGGACATGCCGTAGGACGCCAGAGTGCAGGCGGCCAGCGAGTAGTAGGTGTTCATGGCGGTGCGGTGCTGGTCGTCTCCATGAGCGGTGATGGCAGAGTTAAAGCTGGGCCAGAACATCCACAGGTAGATGGTACCTGATGAGGAGAACAGCGAGAACAGCATTTCATTGGTTTAGAGCGGCAGGCAAGGTTCAAGCTGCAGAAGCAGTTTGAGGACTGACGGTTACCGATCATAGCGAAAAGGTCCGAATGGTAGACTGAGCAGTTCCTGCTTTTGCTCTTGTCCAGGTTGGGTCTGTACAGGACTCGGGTCACCATGAGGCCGAAGTAAGCTCCAAAGGTGTGGATGGTCATGGAGCCTCCAGCGTCCTTTACCTGAAGCACAGTCCAGCTGCAGTCAGAGCTCTCTTCAGTTTCAGACATTAAGACAACACCATGAAGATCTACAGCCTCTTACCCCGAGAATGGTCAGCAGGACAAACTCATTGACAGCAAACAGCGTGACCTCGAACATCGCCATGATCAGCAGCTGCACAGGACTGGTTTTACCCAGAACGGCTCCGAACGAGATGAGCACAGAACCCGTGCAGAAGTCAGCATTGATCATACTGCGAGACGGAGATAAACATCACTACAGCAGCCAGAGCCAAGTGATGCACAAGTGATGCACAAGTGATGCACAAGTGATGCACAAGTGATGCACAAGTTTAGATGAGCCAACAAACAGGAAGTAAACAACGTCAGTAAGAGCCAACAAACAGGACGTAAACAACGTCAGTAAGAGCCAACAAACAGGAAGTAAACAACGTCAGTAAGAGCCAACAAACAGGAAGTAAACAACGTCAGTAAGAGCCAACAAACAGGAAGTAAACGACATCAGTGAGAGCAAACAAACAAGAAGTAAACAACGTCAGTAAGAGCCAACAAACAGGAAGTAAACAACGTCAGTAAGAGCCAACAAACAGGACGTAAACAACGTCAGTAAGAGCCAACAAACAGGAAGTAAACAATGTCAGTAAGAGCCAACAAACAGGAAGTAAACAACGTCAGTAAGAGCCAACAAACAGGAAGTAAACAACGTCAGTAAGAGCCAACAAACAGGAAGTAAACAACGTCAGTAAGAGCCAACAAACAGGAAGTAAACGACATCAGTGAGAGCAAACAAACAAGAAGTAAACAACGTCAGTAAGAGCCAACAAACAGGAAGTAAACAACGTCAGTAAGAGCCAACAAACAGGAAATAAACAATGTAAGTAAGAGCCAACAAACAGGAAGTAAACAACATCAGTAAGAGCCAACAAACAGGAAGTAAACAACGTCAGTAAGAGCCAACAAACAGGAAATAAACAATGTAAGTAAGAGCCAACAAACAGGAAGTAAACAACATCAGTAAGAGCCAACAAACAGGAAGTAAACAACGTCAGTAAGCGCCAACAAACAGGAAGTAAACAACGTCAGTAAGAGCCAACAAACAGGAAGTAAACAACGTCAGTAAGAGCCAACAAACAGGAAGTAAACAACGTCAGTAAGAGCCAACAAACAGGAAGTAAACAACGTCAGTAAGAGCCAACAAACAGGAAGTAAACAACGTCAGTAAGAGCCAACAAAAAGGAAGTAAACATCAGTAAAAGCCAACAAGCAGGAAGTAAACAACGTCAATAAGAGCCAACAAACAGGAAGTAAACATCAGTAAAAGCAACGTGGTCAGGGCCGTCTCCAGGATTTATCTGGGCTTCAGGAACAGGTCTCCACACTATGGGAGAGTCCTGAAGCTTTAAAGAAACTACAGGGCAGTTGTGTTGAAACCAGGGCTGGGTTAGAGAAGACTCAGGTCTGGATGAGGACTATAAGGCCTATAGGAATGTGTTGTTCTTTTGAACACGCCCACAGTCTGTGATAGGAGCAGTATGGTCTTGATTGTGTTGTTTTTCCCTTTTGTTCACTGAGCTGCTGTTGAGGGAATTTTATTTGTCTTTGTAAATGTGTGTTTGTGGATCTTCCAACAAGCCTCAAAGTTCAGAGCTAATAATCAACAGGTAGCTTTCAGACTGTTTTTGAGATGTGTGTGTGTGTTTGTACATGCACAGTGTGTTCATCACATACCTCTCCACTCCGATGTGGATCTTGCCGTGATGCATCCCATGGAAGAAGCCCTGCATCAGCGTCGCCCACTGCAGGGCGAAGGCTGCGATCAGGAAGTTGAAGCCCACGCTGCTGAAGCCGTACCTCTGCAGGAACGTCATGAGGAAGCCAAAACCGATGAAGATCATCACGTGCACATCCTGGAAACCTGCACGACGTAGAAAACACCAGCTGAGAAAAAATGGAGATGCTCAGCAGCCTGGAGGGACGAAGCTTCATGTCAAATGTGAACTTTAGTGTTTGTTTTCTATTAAGGAGAATAAATATTGAGCGATGCGACTCGAGGGTTTGCAGAAAAACAAAAAGAGACAAACGAGAGAAAACGAAAGCAAACTTGTTTTTGTGTTTTCTGAGCCTCACAAAGAAGTTCAACCATTGACCGAGATATATAACTCTATCTAGATATCTCTATCTCTATCTCTATATCTATCAGAAGAGAAGTGAACCACAGCTGGCTTCTGAGGTGCGTTTATAAGGGGTCTCTGAAGACGTTTATAAGGGGTCCCTGAAGGCCAGGTTTCTTCTGATTATATTTCTGATTATTGAAGATAGAAGATGTTCATGGACTCGTGTGAGGAGAACTCTTCTTCAGATCGACCTCTCAGGAGCTCTTCCACACCAGATACATAAACTGTAGATTCTCAAGGTGACATTAATATAGAGGAAGACGTTACTTTACATATCTATGTCATCACTAAGAAGTGGTGTTCAAAGAGTTAACTCTGAAAGTGAGGATAAAGAACTCTGGGACCTCCCACCCTCACCGTCCTGGTTCACACACTTTGTGAGCGCTCTCTCTAACTATCCTCATTTGTCCCAAACACACAATATTGCACTGTGCTGTGGCAGCCGTCTCCATGGTAACTGTCAATTGGCATGGCCCAGCGGAGGTGTCGCCAGTGTCCCCGATGGCATTTTGGCCCAGATACACGCACCGACATCCAAGGAGGAAACCGTCCAATCAGAGCAAAGAAAGAATCTGCTGAGAGGAATTAGTGTCTCACTGTCATGGAGGTCTGCTCGGCTCTGATCATGTTTTCTGCTGATGTTTCATCATTTAGGACCCAGACATTAAAACACCACACATGCTGAAACACGATGATGGAAAGACGAGGATGTTCCACTTAATGATTTCATTCGCCAAAGTCTTTATTCTGATGAGGACCACCAGGGGGTCTTTAAACCCTCCGTTATAACACAGGATTTCTGAGTTGGCTCTCTTTAAAGGGAAAGTTTTACTCACAAAATAAGAGGTAGAGGTTTAGAGTGTTTAACCTCTGCACGTCTGGATAACCAGTCTGAGAGAGAAGTCGGAGGTCAGACAGCAAACAGAGTCAGACTGAAATCAAATGTTTAAATCTGCATCCAGAAGAAGAAGTGCTCCTGTTTCAGAGTGTCATCAGTCTGCTCTCTGCAGAATCCCCATGACTCACCTTGACACTGAAACTACACGGCGAGATCGACGTACGACCAACTGAGCAGAAAGACAGGACACAGATACTAAGGAGATGAGGGAGAGGGAAACAGGTGACGGCAGTCAAAAAGGGAGGGAAACACACAAAGGGAGGGAGTAACACAAGACATGATACACAGGGGAAAGACCTTCAAAATAAAACAGGAAACATAAAGAACAAAGAAGAAGAATAAAATACAGATTCACTCAGGCTTAAAGAAACACCAGGGACGATTGACCAAACAAGACAGGAAGAGAGAACTAGAGTAAACCATGACGGTGGGGGGGAGTAGTTTCCCCGTCATCAAGAGGTCAAAGGTCACATCACTACATATCAGCTCAAAGTTTCATCCCTTGGTCCAATCACAATCCAACACCATTCCACCAAACATCATGAAAATCTAGTCCACAGTTTGACTGAATTTAGATCAAAGAGGTGGAGCTGAGGGCGGGGTTTAACCCTCCTGACCAACAGCTACAACACACACACACATCAGTCAAAGAGGCCACGCCCCTAATTTTGAATAACTAAATAAGAATTAGTTAAATCAAAACAGGTGAGTTATATTCACCCGCTCGTAGAGTGTGTGCAGACAAAGACATGAATCAGACCTCAAACACTTTATGAACAGGATGTTGATGTCTGGACATTTTAAAATGAGGTGTGTATGGGACCTTTGGATCTTTTGGAGCAAGCCTCAAGTGGACACTCGAGGAACTGCAGTTCTTGCAATTCCTTATTGTCCTCTTTTTTTCAGCACTGGGGGTTTCTGTTTGATCCAGATCCACTCACAGACCTTTAGTCTCCTCCTGGTCTCATGATGTTTTCCTGTGATCCTGCAGAACTACAAACTAATGACACAGCGTTTTCATGAGTGTGATTATCCACTGTGACTGTTAGTGAATCATTTCCAGATCTACACCAACATCTAACAGAGTCTTCAGAGCTTTACTCTGAATCAAATGTCATGATCATGAGGTCTTTACTGGAACGCTGCAAAGACCAAACATCCCCACTGTCACTCACTCGCTCTGTTACTGCTCGTCTGTGAGTCGGGGAAGTTAAAGAGCCCATATTCTGCCCTTTTTGGGGTTCGTATATTTAATCTATGTACCTACTTTTGTACGTTCACAATAGATAAAGTCTGAAAAAAGTGTCTGTTTTCATGTACTGCTCCTCCTTGCTCCCTCTACGCTCTGAGTCCGTCAGCTACGCTCTGTTGAGCCCCCACTGTTAGACCCCACGTGGGCCAAGTCTGCTCTGATTGGTCTGCCGATCCGCTCTGTCATTATTGGTCAGTTGCTCAGCACGCGTCTCGGAAATTTCAACATGAGCTGCTGGGCTTACCACAACGAGCCAATGGACTTAGATCATTGATCTCACACTGACAATGACGCCGGACTGACAAATTTTTATCGAGGGGGGCTAGAACCGAGCGTTACATGCAGTTAATGCTACAGCTAACAGGAGGACGTAGGAGAAGCCGCGTTTCCGCAGACTTTGAATTTTTGCACACAGATGTGCCTAAACATGCACAGGACACATGGAAAACACACTAAAGAGCATATAAAACCAGAAAAAGCATAATATGGGACCTTTAATGCTCAAATTGAAATGGCTTCTTTATTTGTGCTTCTTTTAATAATCCTGCACTTCTCTGAGAACCAGTTAGATGAGTGTTTCTGCTCCAGGGTAACAACCTGAGAGCTCTCAGACACCCACAGCCTCGTTTTTCACCTGCAGGGGATCTGCTGCCTGAGCAGGCTGCCGCATACCACCCTTATCTCACAGGAACATACAGGGCAGACAAAACATGGACTGCAGGACCACCAACACATAACAGATTAACAGGCTGCACATGATCCTGCTTTAGACAAGAACACAGCTCAGGTGTGTCTTTACCTGTTCTATAGACGACCTGTAGAGACGACACAGAGCTCAGGTGTGTGTGTGTCTCTACAGACGACCTGTAGAGCAGGAACCTGTTTCTTGTACAGGCTCGTCCATGCATGCAGTCAGTATGAGGGTGGAAGTTGTGTACAGTCTAACTTGAAGGTAAATTATGTTTCAACTAAGGTGTCAGGTTAAAGATTATTGGAGTCATTAAATCTAATGAAATGCACTCTCTAATAGTTTAACCTCACAGTCTGTGTGAAAAGTTCTGCTTGGATAAAGACACCCTCCTGCTACGTCTCACCTCCCAGTGTCCCTGATGTCTCACCTCCCAGTGTTCCCAGTGTCCCTGAGGTCTCACCTCCCAGTGTTCCTGATGTCTCACCTCCCAGTGTTCCTGCTATGTCTCACCTCCCAGTGTTCCCAGTGTTCCTGAGGTCTCACCTCCCAGTGTTCCTGATGTGTCACCTCCCAGTGTTCCTGACGTCTCACCTCCCAGTGTTCCTGATGTCTCACCTCCCAGTGTTCCCAGTGTCCCTGAGGTCTCACCTCCCAGTGTTCCTGATGTCTCACCTCCCAGTGTTCCTGCTATGTCTCACCTCCCAGTGTTCCCAGTGTTCCTGAGGTCTCACCTCCCAGTGTTCCCAGTGTTCCTGATGTGTCACCTCCCAGTGTTCCTGACGTCTCACCTCCCAGTGTTCCTGATGTCTCACCTCCCAGTGTTCCCAGTGTTCCTGATGTCTCACCTCCCAGTGTTCCTGATGTCTCACCTCCCAGTGTTCCTGATGTCTCACCTCCCAGTGTTCCCAGTGTTCCTGATGTCTCACCTCCCAGTGTTCCCAGTGTTCCTGACGTCTCACCTCCCAGTGTTCCTGATGTCTCACCTCCCAGTGTAAAGAGTTGGACAGTCTGCAGACCTCAGCTGTCTCTTACAGTCTAACATGGTCTCACTTTTGTTTGGTATTTGGACATATCCAGGTTCAGGTTTACGGGGTATGATCTCAGATTTAACATCAGGTGCAGGTAACACCAACCAAAGACTACGAATCTCACTTTGCCTCCAAATAGAAACTAAACTCTAATGTTTACATAGTGAGGTGTGTACGTGTTTAAGCATGTTTAAATGTTTAAGCATGTCTAATGTCTGACTCCGGCTGCTGCTTGTGTGAAAACGGTTTCATCCTCTTTCTTTGGCGATCATGTTTTGCTCTCCTGATTCTTTATGTCCCTCTTCGAGCCGCTGCAGCTGTCACACTCTGAACTCTCTGGAGCCCAGACACCTGTGAAGCCTGCAGGTAAGTTCAGCCTCAGGTTATCTGTTAAACTTTTGGGTGAACTTTAGTGAGTGATTCTCACAGATCACCTGACAGCGCACAGATAAACCTGGTTAACAGCTTTTGACTTGTTGAGACACGCCCACCAGCCTTCGCTACAACTCCTCCAGGCTCGCGTTCGTAAGGTGGAACATGAAGATGGTAATTGCGTTCATGCTTCAAGTCGGGGTCACATGAAGAGCGTTACACCTGTAACCTGTGTTGGGTCTGAGTTTCACTAAAGTCCAAAAAGTTATTGGGATCATCGGATCCTGGGTAGGAAAAGAGGATCATTTGAATCTGGGTCAAAGTTAGTCCAGTTTAATATTTACAGAAAGTGTCTCATCAGAGATCTTTAGAGACTTAGAGCTGATAGACATTTTTCTGTGATGGGTGATGGAAACCCTGTTTCTGTGTTTATATTTGACTACATGTCAGTGCAGACTCAGCTCACTGATTGGGTTAACTGTTACTACGACGACCAAGGTCACTGTGTTGTATTATAGAATAGAATAGAATAGAATAGAATAGAATTATTTTATTGATCCCAAACTGGGAAATTGTGGCGTTACAGCAGCAGGTTATCCAACACACAATATGAGTAAAAAAAAAACCACAATGTTAGCAAATCTAAACACAATATAATATTAAATACAAAGTAAATAAGTACTAAAAATATCAAAAACTAAGAATGTGAATATATACAACCAGCATTTAACTAAGCATTACTAGTCTAAAATAGGAAGATTAAATATGGAAGATTAAATGTAAATGTGCAAGAACAGAGTCGTAAATGGTTGTAAATTAAATATGGAAGATTAAATGTAAATGTGCAAAAACAGAGTTATAAATGGACAGTATTGACATAAGTTAAAGTATTATCTGCATGTTAGTGTCTGCTCTGTCTGTGCCCTCACATTCTTACTGAGGTCATCAGAAGCTGTTAATGTCAGCTCCCCTTTAACTTCAGCCCTACAAGTACAAGTCCTAAAGAGGAAGGTGGAGGAAGAATGGCATCTTGGGGGTTGGAGTCATTGGGCCTCATTCACCAAAATCTTCGTAAGAATTTTCTGAAGTTGTTCTTAAGAAGACTCTCCGTCAGATTCACCAACATGTTCTAAAATGACTGAAAGGTGTTTTCTTATCTATTCCTGTTTCCAATCAGCATAGGTTACCGCCCACTCATGCCCATAAAAGGGCAGGGCCTGTAGAGTCACATGCTGGTAACAGAACGTTTGGTTGTGGAGATAACCATCGGAGCACCAAAGATGGCGCCGGAGGAACAGTGGACTCGGAGAAGAAACCGGATGAGTTGTGAAGTCAATCAATCAGTTTTTATTTTTATAACATCAACTCATAACAAGTGTTATCTGGAGACAAAAAGACCTGAAGAGGAGGGACTTTATTCAGCATGTGAGGAGTGGTGACAGGAACACAAGAAGTCTGTTCTTACCTAAGAACAAGTCTTACGTAAGAAAAGATTTATAAAAATCTGAAATATTTGATGACTATGCAGAGCCAAGATACTGAATCCAATGTTTGATGATGGATTCCAGATTCCTCACTCCCTCCTCTTCAAACGTCTCTCTGATCATTCTCACTGACCACCTTTTCTCTCGTGTTTGACCACGAAACAGACCGTTGTCCAACAGGTGACTTCTCCTGTCCAATAGAAAGCCTCCTCTCTGAATCGGCACTGAGGTAAAGCAGCATTAAAGCAGATGTTTACCTGGTCAACATCGATCGACTCCATTTTATCACCAGCAGCAGCAATACGGTTCAAAAACTATGGATACTTATGCATGCAGAAAGTTTAGAATAAGTGACGTCCAAAGAGTTCTTCAGAAAGTTTACAGGGTTCTGAACAACGATCAGTCCATACTTTGAGTCAAACCTTCACTCTGAACCTTCATCCTGAACTTTCACTCTGAACCTTCACCCTGAGACCATGAACCTTCACTCTGTACCTTCACCCTGAGACCATGAACCTTCACTCTGAACTTTCACTCTGAACTTTCACTCTGAACCTTCATTCTGAACCTTCACTCTGTACCTTCACTCTGAACCTTCACTCTGTACCTTCACTCTGAACCTTCACTCTGTACCTTCACTCTGAACCTTCACTCTGTACCTTCACTCTGAACCTTCACTCTGAACTTTCACTCTGAACCTTCACTCTGAACCTTCACTCTGTACCTTCACTCTGAACCTTCACTCTGAACTTTCACTCTGAACCTTCACTCTGTACCTTCACTCTGAACCTTCACTCTGAACCTTCACTCTGAACTCTCACTCTGAACCTTCACCATGAACCTTCATCCTGAACCTTCACTCTGAATCTTCACCCTGAGACCATGACCCTTCACTCTGAGACCATGACCCTGAACCTTCACTCTGAACCTTCACTCTGAATCTTCACTCTGAACTTTCACCCTGAGACCATGACCCTCCTCACATCAGCAGAACAGGAACACTCACTTGGGTAGCGGTAGTAGAAGTCGTTGTCGTAATCAGAGTGGGTTTCGTTATGCCACTTCTTCGCGTCCGTCTCATCGTCGTACTCTACCAAGGCGCCAAAGAGGATGATGAGGATGATCTCCAGGATGAAGCAGACGACCGGCAGCTTCAGCCGCATGTTGGTTGAAGAGTCCGTCATGTTTTGTTCCCAGAGAGACGAGGAGGAGAGGAGACGTGAGGCAACGTGAGGCTCTCAGGAGGAAAACGAAGAAAAAAAAATTCAGCAGAGAAAGTTTAGAGCCTCTCTCTCTCTCTCTCTCTCAACCCGGGGTGTCCTCAGTGCAGAGACAGGATGCTGCTGTGAGTGTGTGGTCTGTTAGACACTAGAGCTGGTAGTTCATGAGTGTGTGTTTCTCTGCTTGCTCACACCTATCGGACCTGCCCCCTCGTCGAATAATGCAGGCTCCCTGTAAGCTCCGCCCCCTCATATTCTACCTTTTAAGGTGGTCTGAAGAGTCACCTCTAGTTACTGATAACCTGTTACTGTGAGAGAGGAGCTCAGTTTGTTTGTTAATGATTTAAAGAACAGTAAAAAGGGAGGATCTTCCGGTTAATAATGAAGAGTATTTACAGAAAGCAAAAAGTGCAGAATGTGAAAACGTTTAGACACAAACGAGACGACAAGCTGCTGCTCACCTGCTCGTACATCCTGTAAAACTCTTTTTAATTCTAAGTAAGATGTGTAGAGAGTGAAATGATAAAGTGACCTTACTATATGATCAGACATTAAGGAAACATGCTATGTTGAAGTGCTGGCTTCTCGGACAACAATGCAGCAGCCAGTATGTCCTCCTTCTAACTTTAGATTCTGGTCCTGAATGCTCTGGATTTGTTTGGACCACAGAAGGTAGGCGTTTGCCAGATAAGAGAGCAGTTATCAGGTCAAACCAACAGGTGTTGCAGCGATGGAAGAACTGTTTCAGATAGAAGTGATTGTACCCGACCTAAAAAGCCTCTGCATGTTTCTAATAAGCTCCACGAGCAGAAACGTGCTCAAACTAGGATCAATATTGGAGATGCTTTTGAAAAATGGAGAGAGGTTAGAACACAGAAAGGTTTACAGACCGATGTAGAGCTGGATAAACACTGAAGCTTCAGTGTTCACCACATGGTGACCTGCGTGAGCATCGACTCTAGAGAGGAGGGGGCGGGGGGAGACAACTCTCTATGATGTTTAGAATTTAGACTGCAGTACCAATTTTAAACACTAGGGGTCAGAGTTACATACTGCTCCTTTAATGTTTAAAGATTTATTTTGGGGCTTTTTGTGCCTTTAATGGAGAGATAGGACAGTGGATAGAGTCTGAAATCAGGGAGAGAGAGTAGGTAACGACATGCGGGAAAAGAGCCGCAGGCTGGATTTGAACCTGGGCCGCCCGCTTGGAAGACTACAGCCTCCATACATGGGGTGCGCGCACCAACCACTGCGCCATCAGCGCCCCTGCTCCTTTAATGTTTAGTCGTGAAACAAACGTTCACTTTTGAACCAGCCTGAACGTCTTTTAACCAGCGATCAGAGGTAGATTGCTTGGATACATTTGAGTGGTTTTATCTCACTGCACTAAAGGCTCAGATGAAGTTTAAATCCCTCTTCCTCCTGTTCTTCCTGTTAGTGTGATAAGCTATCAGTCACACCTGTATCTTTGCTCCATCAGCTCTCTGTGCAGAGCTAGAAAGACCGACAGGAATGCTGTTTACATTCCTCTCGGTCGAGTTTGAACTTTTATCCCTGGAAAGCTAGGCGTCAAAGAGAGACAGAAAACGTATTTTTGTCTGAGCATCATCCGGTCTGAGGAGCCACCTGTCGCCAAGGCTATCTGACTTCAGTACACCTCCACTAGTTCAGTAGACCTCCACTAGTTCATTAGACCTCCACTAGTCCAGTAGACCTCCACTAGTTCAGTAGACCTCCACTAGTCCAGTAGACCTCACTAGTTCATTAGACCTCCACTAGTCCTGTAGACCTCCACTAGTCCAGTAGACCTCGACTAGTTCATTAGACCTCCACTAGTCCAGTAGACCTCCACTAGTTAAGTACACCTCCACTAGTTCAGTAGACCTCCACTAGTCCAGTAGACCTCCACTAGTCCAGTAGACCTCCACTAGTTAAGTACACCTCCACTAGTTCAGTAGACCTCCACTAGTTCAGTAGACCTCCTCTAGTTCAGTAGACCTCCTCTAGTTCAGTAGACCTCCTCTAGTTCAGTAGACCTCCACTAGTTCAGTAGACCTCCTCTAGTTCAGTAGACCTCCACTAGTCCAGTAGACCTCCACTAGTTAAGTACACCTCCACTAGTTCATTAGACCTCCACTAGTCCAGTAGACCTCCACTAGTCCAGTAGACCTCCACTAGTTAAGTACACCTCCACTAGTTCAGTAGTCCTCCACTAGTTCAGTAGACCTCCACTAGTTCAGTAGTCCTCCACTAGTTCAGTAGACCTCCACTAGTTCAGTAGACCTCCTCTAGTTCAGTAGACCTCCTCTAGTTCAGTAGACCTCCACTAGTTCAGTAGACCTCCTCTAGTTCAGTAGACCTCCTCTAGTTCAGTAGACCTCCACTAGTTCAGTAGACCTCCTCTAGTTCAGTAGACCTCCACTAGTCCACTAGACCTCCACTAGTTAAGTACACCTCCACTAGTTCATTAGACCTCCACTAGTCCAGTAGACCTCCACTAGTCCAGTAGACCTCCACTAGTTAAGTACACCTCCACTAGTTCAGTAGTCCTCCACTAGTTCAGTAGACCTCCACTAGTTCAGTAGTCCTCCACTAGTTCAGTAGACCTCCACTAGTTCAGTAGACCTCCACTAGTTCAGTAGACCTCCTCTAGTTCAGTAGACCTCCTCTAGTTCAGTAGACCTCCACTAGTTCAGTAGACCTCCTCTAGTTCAGTAGACCTCCACTAGTTCAGTAGACCTCCACTAGTTCAGTAGACCTCCTCTAGTTCAGTAGACCTCCACTAGTTAAGTACACCTCCACTAGTTCAGTAGACCTCCACTAGTTCAGTAGTCCTCCACTAGTTCAGTAGACCTCTACTAGTTCAGTAGACCTCCTCTAGTTCAGTAGACCTCCTCTAGTTCAGTAGACCTCCTCAAGTTCATTAGACCTCCTCTAGTTCAGTAGACCTCCACTAGTTCAGTAGACCTCCACTAGTTCAGTAGACCTCCTCTAGTTCAGTAGACCTCCTCTAGTCCAGTAGACCTCCTCTAGTTCATTAGACCTCCTCTAGTTCAGTAGACCTCCTCTAGTTCAGTAGACCTCCACTAGTTCAGTAGACCTCCTCTAGTTCATTAGACCTCCTCTAGTTCAGTAGACCTCCTCTAGTTCAGTAGACCTCCACTAGTTCAGTAGACCTCCTCTAGTTCAGTAGACCTCCACTAGTTCAGTAGACCTCCTCTAGTTCAGTAGACCTCCACTAGTTCAGTAGACCTCCTCTAGTTCAGTAGACCTCCACTAGTTCAGTAGACCTCCTCTAGTTCAGTAGACCTCCACTAGTTCAGTAGACCTCCACTAGTTCAGTAGACCTCCTCTAGTTCAGTAGACCTCCTCTAGTTCAGTAGACCTCCTCTAGTCCAGTAGACCTCCTCTAGTTCATTAGACCTCCTCTAGTTCAGTATACCTCCTCTAGTTCAGTAGACCTCCACTAGTTCAGTAGACCTCCTCTAGTTCAGTAGACCTCCTCTAGTTCAGTAGACCTCCTCTAGTTCAGTAGACCTCCACTAGTTAAGTAGACCTTCAATAAAAAGGAGAAAGAAAAATGTCTATTTAAAAAACAATATATAATGGATGTGGACTAGACCTGAGTCCAAGAAGACCTCCGTCCACTGAAGGAGGAAGCTGCTCTCTCCCGTCCTGTGATTGGTTGTTGGTGTCAGGTGAGCTCAATCAGCAGCTGCAGGGGAGAGAAGAGAGAGAGAGCACCAACCTGCAGAGCGACAGGAGAGAGAGAGAGAATCAGATTCTATGAAACAGCCTGAGATATCTGAACTACTCTAAACATTTTCACCTCATCTTGAAAAGTTCTTCCTGGTGTCGGGTGAGGGGGGCCTGACATTAAAGGTTTATATAATGACCCTTCAGATGAACCCCCCCCCCCCCCCCCCCCCCTCCCCCGTAGTGTGAAATTCCTGAACAACAGTCTAATGTATGTTATCTGTGCGTAACATCACGGGCAGGTTTGGTCTCGTGGTTATCTCGTCTCATCTGGTGCCTCTTGTAGCCTCCATGCTGTGACTTCTAAATCCCGCCCTCCTCTGATTGACAGATTGTGTTATCAGTGGGGCCCCGGTATGGAGTTAGATCAGTCTCAATATTCACACATGCACACAGAAGGATTCACAAATGTATTTCTTCACACACAAATATTTATACTTTTGTATATATGTAATAGAAATCCACAAATATATGATATACATATATATTTAAAAAAACACATTTCTATCTTGTTACATTTATATACAAACTGTTCAGTCTGTATTTACAAACTGTTTGTCATTTGTGAACCTAGCTATCAGACAATCTAATTAAGTCATCTTTAATCTGACCAGCACAAATAGTCTCTGTGATTGTCGTACTATATATAGAAAGTTGTTTATCGTGGTTATGACAATGCTATATGACTGCGTGTGGTTATGTATCAACGTCATTCTGATGACAGACTAGCGGTCACTGTCACAAGTTAACATGGCCAGGTGTCACTCCACGGTACTTTGGGGCTTTCTCACATCGTTCAGACTGTTTGTGTCCAGTAACGTTAGGCCTACTAGTGTTAACTTTTCCTGCTTCAGCATCTGGAGCGTGGTCAGAGCGGACAGGGGAGACTTATTGATCTGCTCCAGCTCCAGGGCCAGACCCCGCCACTTTTACTGAACCGCAGCTAATAGTAAGCAGACACGGAGAGTCCGGCTTGTTTCTTGAGAGTCGGGCCGTTTATTACACACACAGAGCTCAAACTGCACATACACTTCAGATACTGACTCGTTTCTCTGCTGTGACACTGCCCCGGTCCCCGGCATCAACTACGTGACTCGAGCACACACACCTATCGAACACACACACTCGCCTCCGCTCTCCCTCTCCTCACTCGCTTCACCACCCACACACGCTCTCTGAGCTATAAACAGACAAACGCTACTCGGTAAGAGTTTGCGGAGTCACAAAGTAAGTTGAAACCATAGACTGTAAACCCGACGAATGTCAGACGGAAAATATAGTTGACTTTGCAGATGCCTGGTGTGATTGTAAACGTGATAACGATAGTAAACGATGGGTCCTTCAAAAGCCGAGGCCCCAACATATCGGCCGGAATATCACCAGTTTATTCAACACCAGTTAAACCAACGACACACAGTCAATATACCCAACACGATAAACAACTTTCCATATATAGTACGACAATCACAGAGACTATTTGTGCTGGTCAGATTAAAGATGACTTCATCAGACAGCTAGGCTAATCGCTGTCTGCGCAGATGCAACGCTACAGTGATCACATTAAATCATACCCTTGAATCTACCCTACTGTGATTGGCTGAATAGGAAGGAGACATCTGATTGGCTACAGACATTTCCCTGCTGAAAAAAACGCATTTGTGAATCTAACCACGGCAGAGGAGTCTCAAAAGTCCCACACACAAATGCAGTGAGGATCACAAATGACAAACAGTTTGTAAATACAGACTGAATATTTTGTAATGTAACAAGATAGAAATGTGTTTTTTAAATATATATGTATATCATATATTTGTGGATTTCTATTACATATATAAAACTATAAATATTTGTGTGTGAATCAGAAATACATTTGTGAATCTTGTTTATTTATTTGTGGATTTGTTTTACATTTATATAGAATTAAATATAGTTGTGAAGCCTTCTGTGTGCATTTGTGAATATTGAGACTGATCTAACTCCATACCCCGGAGCCAGACGGCTGCACTGACAGAGCGACAAGAAGCCCCCACTTAAACGAAAAGCGGAAATCTGTGGCACGCACTCTTGGACTGACTGTGCGAGTCTGATCCTGGTTTCTGAGTCTGATCCTGGTTCTTCCTCTCCCTGTGTGCATGATAAATACTCGTATGCTGCTTCATGATTACATCTTATTTTTGCAGGCGCCTGTGATTTTTATTCTTTACAAAACAAACGTAGATTCTGGTTCTTCCTGTGAAGGCCCAGCCATGTTGCACGACATCAACGCCGTGCACCTCGCCGCGCACCTCGCCGTGCAGTCAGTAGCTTCACCTGGCCAGAGCTGGAGACGACACCTGATTGTTTTTGTGTTGTTTGAAGCAGAGAAATCCTCAGGAGGAGCTCCGGGCTAAGTTTTAGGAATGTGGACTTCTCGTTTTCTCAGCGTTCAGATCTTTATCACATCCATCCCATGAGGCGTTAGCCGGTTACTTGACTAACTGAACTGGTCTGTGATTGGTTGCAGAGCCTCAGGCTGGTCAGTAAATCATCCAGTGTTCAGGACAGCAGGTCAAATGTTTGCTTTTCTGTTCCTGTGTCGTCTTATTATTCTCGCCCTGACGCCTCGGAGGAGAGTCGCCTGAGGTCCGGTCAATCAGCTGTCTGTGAAAATGTTTTGGTTCTTAAGCTTAAGTTCTTAAGTTTGTTTAACACATATCTGACAACATACATGGCTTGCCGTGCGGTTAACAGACCATCCAAGAAGTTGATGCTTCAGTTTTTTTTCGGGAAGTGATATAGTAGTGTTATATTTACTGCATACTCATGTGTCGGTGTTTCTATTTACGGACCTAGCTTGTTAAACGTTAGCTTGTAAACCAGCCGGCTAACTGTATAATTGACCGCAGTGTAGCCCATTATTTACGGTCAATGGTTTAGCCGATCAACACTCCCATTCATGCTAAAGATGCTAATGTTAACATATCTAGCCAGGACTGGATTAAACTGGGGAAAAGGTAATTCTGAATTGTTCGAAATGTTTGTTGTTAAGATGTTGAAAAGAATGAGTTTCTGTGATGTTAGAAGCTAAAGGTTCAGCTCGGTGGTTAACCGCAGACTGTAAATATTGTT
>NC_083622.1:6348497-6358497 GCF_963584025.1 Labrus mixtus | reverse complement strand
CTGTCTGTCTCTCTGCCTGTCTGTTTGTCTCTCTGTCTGTCTGTCTGTCTGTCTGTGTCTGTCTCTCTGCCTGTCTGTTTGTCTCTCTGTCTCTCTGTCTGTCTGTCTCTCTGCCTGTCTGTTTGTCTCTCTGTCTGTCTGTCTCTCTGTCTGCCTGTCTGTCTCTCTGTCTGTCTGTGTCTGTCTCTCTGCCTGTCTGTTTGTCTCTCTGTCTGTCTGTCTCTCTGCCTGTCTGTCTGTGTCTCTGCCTGTCTGTCTGCCTGTCTGTCTGTGTCTGTCTGTCTGCCTGTCTGTGTCTGTCTGCCTGTCTGTCTGTCTGCCTGTCTGCCTGTCTGTCTGTCTGTCTGCCTATCTGTCTGTCTCTCTGCCTGTCTGTCTCTCTGTCAGGGTGTCCATCTGAATACTAATTGGAGGAGAGACAGAGTTTCTTTGATGACGGAGGACAATGGAGAATCAGAAACAGAAGAATCTCATTATTTCATCTTCTTCCTGATTGGTCGGTGTTTGTGTGACCGCCGCCTGCTGTCACGGCGTGGATACCGTGACCTTCACAATAAGGCCGTTGTGTTTGGGGGCCCAGAGCGGACACAGCTTCCTCTCCTGCCGCCCTCAGAGACGTGTGGACAACAACAAAGATGGCTGAATGCACAGCATAGTCCTGTTTGTCCTCTGGGAAAGGTTAGATACACAGGACGGCTTGTTGTCCAGAGGTCGACGCCGCCTCGTCGACGCCGCATCAGCGTGACCTTCATGACCACACGAGACTTCATGAAAACCGTATACCTGTTCATCATAAGTCTGGTTCTGGTCCAGGTTTCTGTCTGTTCAACATCAGTCTGGTTCTGGTCCAGGTTTCTGTCTGTTTAGGGGGGTTGAACCGGTCTTACAGAATCACGTTTGAATGTTTTTTCACCTCGTTGCATTTTAATGTTAAAGACGAAAATGAAATCAGCTTTAATAAAATACTTTCAACACTACACTCCGAGTGACTCCAAGACAACAATCAATCAAGACTTGGTCCAGGTCCAGGTCCAGGTCTCTTATATCTCAAATCTCTCTTTTTAATGTGCTGGTTTAACAATTTCCACATTTCTAAACTAGTTAAACTTGAAACTTCTAAAGTTCACTGAGCAGAATCTTTTAGTCAAAGCGACGTTCATCAGAGAGGAAGAACAACACAAACAAGGAGAGAAAGGAAACGATGGCAGTAAGAGAACATTTTAATTGAATTCCTCACGTGGAGGAAGTCAACAGAAAAGAGGGGCAGCAGAGCCTCATTGGGTCATCAACATCTGGAGCAGAGACAACCATCCTGTTCACACATTGTTGACAGCAGAGCCACCATATGAGCAGAGTGAGGCGAGGGGGGGGCAGAGACAGATGAAGCCTGACATTCAGAGCCCACGGGTTAACAGACGAGCTCCTCTTCATCATGTGGGACAGCACAGGAGGAGAATCAGAGGATCTCTGAGCCTTCACAGGTTAGAACTCTTATTTTCTTTATTCTGTTGATCACTAGCAAACCTCTAGAATCAATATGACCCATGCATTAAAGTTTGGAATATTTCTTTAAATTAGATCAAATGTTGATTATTTTACAGGCATCACTTTGAACTAAAGCCCGACTCAGTGAGAACACTTCTGTTCTTTGTGTAGGAGCTGAACGAGTGCATGATGAACGCTGCTGTCATACTGCTGTTAACATCAGGCTGCTTCACCTGGTCTTCAGCTTTGTATACCCCCAACAGAGCAGGTACAGTGACCACAGTCAGCCTGCAGGGTCAGGGTTCACTCTGCAGCTCTGTGAAAATGATTCACTTTCTACTGGAATAACAGGCATTGTTAGTTACTCTCTCTGTCTTTCTGGTAAATTAACCACAGCTTCAAAATGACCTAAAACTCAGCACACTTGGCGCACACACAAAACGCTCCATAGTGCCCCCTGTAGTGGTCTTAAAGGAGTCCACTTTGTAAAAATCAGGGTTTTTTTGTTTTAATGTCATTGCTTCTGAAAGTGGCTCGCACTACCAACCTTAAGAAATCAGCACTCGGAATGAAAAATATTTCTTACTCAGAGTCCCATTCATAACCGTTGCGTACGCAAAAACAGTCCCCGCTGCAGCAGCAAATAAATGACACGTGTTTTCTGACCTCGACTTCATTCACACGCTGGGTCAGAAAGTTTATTTTCTTTATCTTAACGTTGTCGCAGGAATCTATGGAGTTAGATCAGTCTCAATATTCATGAATGCACACAGAAGTATTCACAAATGTATTTCTTCACACACAAATATTTATAGTTTTATATATATGGAATAGAAATCCACAAATATATAATATACATATATATTTAAAAAAACACATTTCTATCTTGTTATATTACAAAATATTCAGTCTGTATTTACAAACTGTTTGTCATTTGTGAACCTCACTGCATTTGTGTGTGGGACTTTTGAGACTCCCCTGCCGTGGTTAGATTCACAAATGCATTTTTTTCAGCAGGGAAATGTCTGTAGCCAATCAGATGTCTCCTTCCTATTCAGCCAATCACAGTAGGGTAGATTCAAAGGTATGATTTAATGTGATCACTTTAGCGTTGCATCTGCGCAGACAGCGATTAGCCTAGCTGTCTGATGAAGTCATCTTTAATCTGACCAGCACAAATAGTCTCTGTGATTGTCGTACTATATATAAAAAGTATTTATCGTGTTGGGTATATTGACTGCGTGTCGTTGGTTTAACTGGTGTTGAATAAACTGGTGATATTCCGGCCGATGTGTTGGGGCCTCGGCTTTTGAAGGACCCATCGTTTACTAACACAAACTGTTTTTATTCCAGGATGTAAACATGTTTATTTTAACATGGGACTCTATGGGGACTGACTCACTGCAGGAGACAGACTCTAGTGGACACTGGAGGAACTGCAGCTGTAAAGTTAGACATTTTAACATGGGGCTCTATGGGGACTGACTCACTGCAGGTGACAGACTCTAGTGGACAAAAAAGAAACTGCATTGATGCTTGGTTGTAGACAAACCTGCCAACCTTCGACCTTTTGCTAGGACTATTTATTAATCGGCTGATAAAATAAATGTAATTAAAGCGCTCTATTTCATCTGGTTTCCCTCTGTCTGTTTGTGAAGTAGTGGCACAGCAGCACAGCCAAATAGAGACCAATTTAAAGCTAATGTTTTTGGGATTTGAAGTTAATGTTTCCTCATTTTATTCATTCATATATGTAGATAAAAACATTCTTTAGAAGTGTTATCTTTATCAATGTGAGATGAATTAAACTACAGTGACTTTGTTTAAGAGACATGTTTTATCCTAACTGATCTGCAGCATCCAATAAGCTGAAGTATCTCCTGGAGCCTCCGGTGTACGCTGAAGTCATTGGACGACGGGGAGAAAACGTGACTTTGCCGTGTATCCTGAGAACCAAACCCAGCCATTACAAAGTCAAATGGACAAAGCTGCAGACGGAACATGTCGGAAAGGAGAACATTATCATGATATCGAATTCACACGCGTTCAAACGTTACGGCCATCTCGGCCCGAGGGCTGCGCTCAGGAACGCTCACTCCATGGACGCCTCGCTGCAGCTCAGCCACCTCGAGCTGGAGGACGGCGGTTCGTATCGTTGCGAGCTCGTCAATGGCATCGAGGACGAGAGTGTGGTCGTGTCTTTGAGGATTGAAGGTATCTGCAGAAATATTCAGCACAGTATTAGCATTAGAACTCACAGTCAACACAATGCAGTACACAAACAGAGCACTACTATAAAAAATATGAACAAACCTTAAGGAATGACAATTTTCACTGAATATCTTCAATGACATACATAACGTCTGGAGATTGGAAATGCAATAGTAATTGTAATAGTTAATAAGTTACCCACACCAATCTTCTTCTATAACCCTCATTTAGCAGGTTGATGGATTTCCACCTCTGAATCTGGTTCTGCTCATGGTATCTGCCTGGTAGAGGACATTTTTCTGATATTAAAGGCCTACAAACTGCAGCTGCAGCGTTCTACCGACATGGGGCAGACGACACACTGCTGGGACTTGTGCTCTGAGACTCTGGGGCACAGGGAGGCTGAGGCTCTGGGGCAAAGGGAGGCTGAGGCTCTGGGGCACAGGGAGGCTGAGGCTCTGGGGCAAAGGGAGGCTGAGGCTCTGGGGCACAGGGAGGCTGAGACTCTGGGGCACAGGGAGGCTGAGGCTCTGGGGCAAAGGGAGGCTGGGACTCTGGGTTAAAGGGAGGCTGGGACTCTGGGGCAAAGGGAGGCTGAGGCTCTGGGGCACAGGGAGGCTGAGACTCTGGGGCAAAGGGAGGCTGAGGCTCTGGGGCACAGGGAGGCTGAGACTCTGGGGCACAGGGAGGCTGAGACTCTGGGGCAAAGGGAGGCTGAGGCTCTGGGGCACAGGGAGGCTGAGGCTCTGGGGCAAAGGGAGGCTGGGACTCTGGGTTAAAGGGAGGCTGGGACTCTGGGGCAAAGGGAGGCTGAGGCTCTGGGGCACAGGGAGGCTGAGACTCTGGGGCAAAGGGAGGCTGAGGCTCTGGGGCACAGGGAGGCTGAGACTCTGGGGCACAGGGAGGCTGAGACTCTGGGGCAAAGGGAGGCTGAGGCTCTGGGGCACAGGGAGGCTGAGGCTCTGGGGCACAGGGAGGCTGAGGCTCTGGGGCTGAGGCTCTGGGGCAAAGGGAGGCTGAGGCTCTGGGGCACAGGGAGGCTGAGGCTCTGGGGCACAGGGAGGCTGAGGCTCTGGGGCTGAGGCTCTGGGGCACAGGGAGGCTGAGGCTCTGGGGCACAGGGAGGCTGAGGCTCTGGGGCTGAGGCTCTGGGGCTGAGGCTCTGGGGCAAAGGGAGGCTGAGGCTCTGGGTTACAGGGAGGCTGAGACTCTGGGGCACAGGGAGGCTGAGGCTCTGGGGCTGAGGCTCTGGGGCACAGGGAGGCTGAGGCTCTGGGGCACAGGGAGGCTGAGGCTCTGGGGCACAGGGAGGCTGAGGCTCTGGGGCTGAGGCTCTGGGGCAAAGGGAGGCTGAGGCTCTGGGTTACAGGGAGGCTGAGACTCTGGGGCTGAGGCTCTGGGGCTGAGGCTCTGGGGCAAAGGGAGGCTGAGGCTCTGGGGCAAAGGGAGGCTGAGACTCTGGGGCACAGGGAGGCTGAGACTCTGGGGCTGAGGCTCTGGGGCTGAGGCTCTGGGGCAAAGGAAGGCTGAGGCTCTGGGGCAAAGGGAGGCTGAGACTCTGGGGCACAGGGAGGCTGAGACTCTGGGGCACAGGGAGGCTGAGGCTCTGGGTCACTGGGCAGCTGGTCTTAGGCTTGGGCAGGTCCAAAGGGTGTATATAGAATATAGACATTGCTGTGAGTTGATGACCACATCCTCTTCTGCTAAGTCTTCATAGTCATCCGACCAAAAGAAATCCAAACTAATGAAAGATATTGTACAAAGAAGTAAATCCCTTTTGTTGGCATATGGACAGTGAAACAGAAAATGTATCTAATTCTCTATTGCTGATGATCGTGAACGTACTGGTTTACTGGTTGGAGGTTTTATCGATTATTGCTCTCAATCAAAGACTGGATTCACACAATACTGCACAAGGTCAAATCATAAAAACTGACAGTTCAGCTTCTTTCTCCAGGTGTGGTGTTCCCGTATCAGAGTCAAAATGGACGCTATAGATTGACTTACCAGGGAGCTCAGGAAGCTTGTGCAGAGCAGGATGGTATTTTAGCCTCATTCAGCCAGCTGTACAGAGGTACCACACACTGTCCAACATTATATTCTGTCTGCAGCCATGTCAGCTCTGTTACAACCAGCCTGTGTTCTCCTGCAGCTTGGACCGAGGGGCTGGACTGGTGTAATGCAGGATGGTTAGATGACGGCACCGTTCATTACCCCATCATTGAGCCCCGCCCTGCTTGTGGAGGACAGATGCTCCCCGGTATTCGCAGTTATGGACCCAAAGATAAAAAACTGGATCAGTTCGACGCTTTCTGCTTCACCTCACAGACGTCTGGTAAGACCTGATCAGCTTTTAACCTTAAACTGTATGTAAGAAGAAGGCATAAAGCCTTGAACCTGCAGTGTTTCTAATGTCCAGCAGGGGGCCACTCCACTGGTTGTAGAAATCAGTCTGATTGTATAGAAGTCTATGATTAAATGTACTTGTCACTTCAGTTAACATTTCCCCAATGACTTTTAAAGTCTTGATCTCTGTTCTTCAACACAGCATGGCGTTCATTTAGTAAATTATGGTACCTTTGAGGGGTCAAAGAGACCAGCAAGAGGGGGAGGAGTTAGGGCAGGGCTACCTGGGATTGACAGGTCACTACCAGGCAATCTGAAAAAAGTCATGTTCAGAGTTTGGCTGTACAAAAAGAAGCTCTGAGGAGAAGCTGTTCATATTTTCAATAAGAAAATTTTGTCGAAGGACGGGACCTTATTTAGACAAGAGAGTGGAGCTCCTCGCTCCAGGAGGCTCCAGGAGGAATTTAAAGTGTAAAACATGAAGAGCTGCAGATATAGACAATATAACCCTAACCCCTGGGAGGAAAACACACTAAAACACTCCACAGTGTGTGAAACAGGCTGACCTTTGAGAAGCTGCAGTCAGAGTGGGACTGATGGTAGGCTGTTGGAGGACAATCAAATCTTTTGATGAGACTTGGTGTCAAAGTTTGTCTGTGGGAAAATTCTATTCATCTCTGTCCCTGGAAACTTTCCTGCAGTCTGAATAATGTCACAATGACTCAACATGTTCCACTAGTTCTCCCATTTCAGTCAAACTATATCAGGTGATGAAGAGCCACTGCATCGATGATTTTTCCACTTATTTCTGTATCTTTCCCTCTCTCACAGGCTCCGTCTCCTACATTACGGGCTCTTTCTCCTTCCAGCAGGCTGAAGACGCATGTAACCGCCAGGGATCCGAGCTGGCGTTGGTCGGTCAGCTTTACTCCGCCTGGCGTTTCCAGAACTACGACCAGTGTGACGGAGGATGGCTGAAAGACGGCAGCGTGAGGTTTCCTATCAGTAACCCCAGGGAGCGCTGTGGAGGCATCCCTGAGGCCGGCGTGCGCTCGTTTGGATTCCCCAACAAGATGAAGCATCTTTACGGCGCCTATTGCTACAGATAGCCCAAAATAATCAGAACAATCCACATTATGTGTTTCATGGAGAGGACACTTTATCACCTCGATACGGTGTGATCACTCAGTATGTTTACATATGTTTATGTCTCTGCTACAGTAGGTGGTGAAAATCCCCCTTTGAGCGAGTCGCCGTTGGACCGTCTTCTTGGTGACCTTGAACACAACTTAGCAAACGGCAAAGTTGTGGTTGTACATCAAACATGGACGACTTTGCATCTCTGTACAAACTGGGTGATATCTGGTGATATCTGACGTCTGCTCTGCTACGAACACATGCTGTTTGACTTCTAGATCAAAGTCAAATCAAATCAAAATCAACGATTTCTGTCAGACTAACGTGAACATGGATTTAACAGTTGAGTTTGAGTCGCACTGACAAAATAAATCAGATTATTCTAACATCATGTAAACACACTGAGTGTGACCCGATGTGTTTCACCTGCGTGGCTCTGCAGTCACGTTGCCTTCACTGCAAACAAAAACCAGTCAGATTAACTGAGTTTGAGTGAGAGGGGTTAACGAGCAGCTTGTTTTAATTTAATAGGAGATTGAGATCACTGGACGATTATAATGTGACATATAGATAACACAGTCTGCTGCTGTTTGGATGAACTGCTTTATCTGTTTCATAAATCTGTTTGATTTTATTCTTCCAATAAATATACGTCTACATATCAGTGAATGATTCACCCTTTATTTAAAGTTTTCTCTGACTCATTTTTTTAGATGATTATTAATTTCCCCTTTCCCATCAGCATTACATTAAACTCTATTCATTCTACTTCTAAATGAGTTTAATATAAAATCCAGGACACACAGTCGGTACAGAGATTTTCATTTTTCATTGAAATATTTGTTTTTCTAAAAGGCTGTAGTCCTCAAAGAGGGCGGACCAGGTCTGAATCTGACCTGTGGCTCCTTTCCCTCATGTCATTCCCCTCTCTCTCTCTCTCTCTCTCTCTCCCTGATTTCCATTTCAATTCTGTCCACTGTCCTATTTCTCCAATGAGCGCATAGAAAGCCCAACAGCCAGGTGTGAACTACAGGCAGGACTGAAATACAGGTATGTATTATATAATAAAGGTGTGGACTACAGGCAGGTGTTTACTACAGGCAGGTGTGTACTACAGGCAGGTGTGGACTACAGGTGTAGACTACAGGTGTAGACTACGGGTGTAGACTACAGGCAGGTGTAAACAACAGGCAGGTGTGGACTACAGGCAGGTGTAGACTACAGGTGTAAACTACAGGCAGGTGTGGACTACAGACAGGTGTGGACTACAGGTGTAGACTACAGATGTGGACTACAGGTGTGGACTACAGGCAGGTGTGTACTACAGGCAGGTGTGGACTACAGGTGTAGACTACAGGTGTGGACTAGAGATGTGGACTACAGGGGTGGACTACAAGCAGGTGTGGACTACAGGTGTGGACTACAGGCAGGTGTAGACTACAGGTGTAAACTACAGGCAGGTGTAGACTACAGGTGTAAACTACAGGCAGGTGTGGACTACAGACAGGTGTGGACTACAGGTGTAGACTACAGGTGTGGACTACAGATGTGGACTACAGGTGTGGACTACAGGCAGGTGTGTACTACAGGCAGGTGTGGACTACAGGTGTAGACTACAGGTGTGGACTAGAGATGTGGACTACAGGGGTGGACTACAAGCAGGTGTGGACTACAGGTGTGGACTACAGGCAGGTGTAGACTACAGGTGTAAACTACAGGCAGGTGTAGACTACAGGTGTAAACTACAGGCAGGTGTGGACTACAGATGTGGACTATAGGGGTGGACTACAAGCAGGTGTGGACTGCAAGCAGGTGTGGACTACTAGCAGGTGTGGACTACATGCAGATCAGAACTACAGCCAGGTGTAGACCACAGGCAGATGTGGACTACAGGTGTTGACATCAGGTGTAGACTACAGGTGTGGACTTCAGGCAGATGTGGACTACAGGTGTAGACTACTGGTGTGGACTAAAGGCAGATGTGGACTACAGGTGTAGACTACAGGTGTGGACTAAAGGCAGATGTGGACTACAAGTGTAGACCACAGGTGTGGACTATAACCAGAGAAACAGATGACACATGAAGATATCATGAAAACACTAATTTAACAGCTCATGTTTATCTGGACTGTGTGGCAGTCATTTAACATGTTTATGGTTTAACTTGTATTTGAGTAGGATTCTGGTTCTGGTTCTGGTTCTGGTGTTGAGTGCTGATGAAATAAAAGAACCCAGGTGTATTTGTATTTTGTTTATTGGATGTCTGATCTTTGAGGCTAACTAGTTATTATAATTTCCAGGAGATCAGAGAGACGGCCTTAAACTGACCAATCAGGAAGCTTTATGGTGGGTGGAGGGGGTGTTAGGGGTTAGGAGGACCAGTTAGCTCGATCTTCTCTGCTCTCGTTCGTGACTCTTCAATTACATAAAGCTATTTCAACAACCTCTTTTTTTTTTACAGTGTTTGTTCTTTAACACTTAAAAACAGCAAACTGTGGAAGCCCAGAGAGACACGTGGGGAATTTAATATCAGGTTGTGTTCTCTGCACACAAGCCATACAAAGTCACACATACACGCACTGTTTTTACTGAGATTATCTATACAATCTGTTTGACCTTTCCAGGCTTCTGTACCAAATTGTCCTCGAGCTTCTCGCCATCTAAAATATCGTGGTGACCTTGAGATGACCTTGATTAAAACATCTTTGTTAGATGATTTCATTAAAAAGCGGCGAGCTTGATTAAAAGATGGTAGTTAGATGATTTGATTAAAAAGCGGTGACCTTGAGATGATCTTGGTTGACCTCTTTATATTTCAATA
>NC_083622.1:6255997-6343497 GCF_963584025.1 Labrus mixtus | reverse complement strand
AGCGCCAGAAGAGGGATCAGCTTGATTTTTACATCAGACTCAGGATCGTCACCGTCGACTCTCATTGAGCGCGTCAGGTATGGTTTCACATCTCCGCCCTCCTCGAATGATTCAGCTGATCCCTCGCCGCCATCTTGCTCTCTCTCCTCCTGTTCGGTCTCTGTGGTATTATGGGATGTACATAGGAGTATTTCTGGGTTTTCTCCTAAATCATCCTGGAAGTGCTCAAGACCATTGGCCCCAGACGAACAGTTACTGATGAAGGTTCTGGCTTCGACCTCCACAGGAGGCGGAGTTAGGGTGACAGACACAGAGGAAGTTAACAACGTTAGCCAATCAGAAGAGTGTGAGTCATACGTGACTGTGTGGAGCTCTGCTGGACGCATTTCTGCAGCGTGATCTGATCCTGGTTCCTCAACATCATCGACTGAGACGGACAGACGAGCTCCACCTGAGTGCTCCTGAGTGGGATCAGTGCCTGTCAAAATAAGAGCTCATCTGACATCTGCTCTCTTGTAACCAGATGGAAACAGAAGCAGGAAATCACAGAATGACATTGAGGGTCGTACATTCAAATGGAAAGGGAAAATCTTAACTTCATTCTCTGTGCATCAAATGTAGTTTCATCATGTGCAGCTAGCAGTCTCCACTTTTCATGCATCCAAAAATGTTGTGTTCTACTTTGAAAGGACAGTTTCTTTACCCTGACAGGCCCCTAGAATCACTGATGGGGTATTTTACAGAAACATGAGGGTTCCCTTTAGCGTCTTGTTTCTGTCTGTTTCCTCCGTGTGCACTACAACCAAACATGTGTATTTAAAACCAGTAATGAAGGTTTCTCTATGTCATGAGAGAACATAGTAACTGTGCTGGTATTGTTATCAATTTACCGCCCAACCCTTATTTTTCACTTTATACATACCTGAAATATTAAATGATTCAGACATGGTCGACTGGTCCAAACCCAACAAACTCTGAGTCCCAGAGTTTATTTTCTCTTCTTCTGGAGCAGGGCTTGCAGTCGCCTCTTCTGGTCGATGTTTCTCTGGTGTGCTGTGGTCAAAAGTTGGTGACATTGTTTTGAGGTGAACATCTGTCTCCTCAGGGTGCGCCGACATCTCCTTCACAGTACCTGCTCTGCCCTCTTCTTCAGTCCGTCCTGATACATCTAGAGAGCTCACCGTCTCTAAGTCGTGGTCCAGGTCGACTTCATGACTGTGGTCCTCTTGTAGAACAGGAAGGTCGCCCTCTTGAGGAACCACAGTGGAACTGTCGAGGTGTTCACTTGACTCAGCTCCAGATGTTAACTTCTCCAGACTTTCAGTCACAGAAACACGATGCTCTGACATCTTTCTATCCTCTGGAGTCGTTGGAGGTAAAGTGGAGTCTTCATCAGTTGGCGGTAAAGTGGAGTCTTCATCAGTTGGCGGTAAAGTGGAGTCTTCATCAGTTGGAGGTAAAGTGGAGTCTTCATCAGTTGGAGGTAAAGTGGAGTCTTCATCATTTGGCGGTAAAGTGGAGTCTTCATCAGTTGGTCCACCATCAGCATTTGGTGAAGCTGTTGGGATTTGGTGAGACTCTTCAGGAACTGTGCCTAGGTTGTCTTCAGGTGACGTCTGATTGGTCTCTGGGTTGTTTTCAGGTGACGTCTGATTGGTCTCTGGGTTGTCTTCAGGTGACGTCTGATCGGTCTCTGGGTTGTCTTCAGGTGACGTCTGATCGGTCTCTGGGTTGTCATCGGGTGACGTCTGATCGGTCTCTGGGTTGTCTTCGGGTGACGTCTGATCGGTCTCTGGGTTGTCTTCGGGTGACGTCTGATCGGTCTCTGGGTTGTCATCGGGTGACGTCTGATCGGTCTTTGGGTTGTCTTCAGGTGACGTCTGATCGGTCTCTGGGTTGTCATCGGGTGACGTCTGATCGGTCTCTGGGTTGTCTTCGGGTGACGTCTGATCGGTCTCTAGGTTGTCTTCGGGTGACGTCTGATCGGTCTCTGGGTTGTCTTCGGGTGACGTCTGATCGGTCTCTGGGTTGTCATCGGGTGACGTCTGATCGGTCTCTGGGTTGTCTTCGGGTGACGTCTGATCGGTCTCTGGGTTGTCATCGGGTGACGTCTGATCGGTCTCTGGGTTGTCATCGGGTGACGTCTGATCGGTCTCTGGGTTGTCATCGGGTGACGTCTGATCGGTCTCTGGGTTGTCATCGGGTGACGTCTGATCGGTCTCTGGGTTGTCATCGGGTGACGTCTGATCGGTCTCTGGGTTGTCATCGGGTGACGTCTGATCGGTCTCTGGGTTGTCTTCGGGTGACGTCTGATCGGTCTCTGGGTTGTCATCGGGTGACGTCTGATCGGTCTCTGGGTTGTCTTCGGGTGACGTCTGATCGGTCTCTGGGTTGTCATCGGGTGACGTCTGATCGGTCTCTGGGTTGTCTTCGGGTGACGGCTGATCGGTCTCTGGGTTGTCATCGGGTGACGTCTGATTGGTCTCTGGGTTGTCTTCGGGTGACGGCTGATCGGTCTCTGGGTTGTCATCGGGTGACGTCTGATCGGTCTCTGGGTTGTCTTCGGGTGACGTCTGATTGGTCTCTGGGTTGTCATCGGGTGACGTCTGATTGGTCTCTGGGTTGTCATCGGGTGACGTCTGATTGGTCTCTGGGTTGTCTTCAGGTGATGTCTGATTGGTCTCTGGGTTGTCTCCAGGTGATGTCTGAGTGGTCTCTGGGTTGTCTTCAGGTGATGTCTGATTGGTCTCTGGGTTGTCATCAGGTGACAGCTGATTGGTCTCTGGGTTGTCTCCAGGTGATGTCTGATTGGTCACTGGGTTGTCTTCAGGTGATGTCTGATTGGTCTCTGGGTTGTCTTCAGGTGACGTCTGATTGGTCTCTGGGTTGTCATCAGGTGACAGCTGATTGGTCTCTGGGTTGTCTTCAGGTGATGTCTGATTGGTCTCTGGGTTGTCTTCAGGTGACGTCTGATTGGTCTCTGGGTTGTCTTCAGGTGATGTCTGATTGGTCTCTGGGTTGTCTTCAGGTGATTGCTCATTGGTCTCAATGATACCAAAGGTGTCCTTCAGGTATTGTCGATGCTCAGGTGTAGGAGTGACAAAGTGATGAAGGTCAATGGTCAGCGTTGGTTTGTTGTCATAACCAAACAGAATGGGCGAAGCATCATGAGGGCCCTGCTTTAATGGACTGACTGTCTGGGCACGTTGGACCTCTTGGCCCCCCCTCACCATCCCATCACTCAGACTGAACTCCTCTCTGGCAGGATAAGTGAAGAAGATAACGTCCTGGCCTAGGTCCTCTGGCTCCGTGGTGAGACGTTCCTGAGGAGATTCTGTGTAAGCACCATGATCTCCTAAAACAAAGGACAGCAAGAGCGGGAAGTTGTTATTCACCCCTTAAGAATTTAAATGTAACGCAGCTGAGTCGTTAGTCCTCAGGTTGGTGTTTGTCTGCACAGAAAACTCATTTTCAAATTATAAAGAAGAAATATGACCTGTGATGTTTGACCTTTAGCCAGAGTGAGTCTAAAGACCCTTTAACACATCAACACCTCACATGTTACAGACTGTGAAGTGCTGACTTTGAGGACCGATATCAGCCTCATGTCATGTTCACACAGGTGCAGTTCTTCTCTCTGTTGATTACAAAGTTCTAGAAGATTTACTGAGTAAGAAGAGAGTCATCAAAAAGAACCGTTTTCTACCTCCCAACCCTGTTTACATGCAAAAGACCAAAGTATTGTCTGTGTGTGTGTGTGTGTGTGTGTGTGTGTGTGTGTGTCTCTGACAAACCCTTTCTTACCTCTGAAGCAGTACACATCATGGAGAGTGTGCTCTTCAGGGAAGCCCGTCTGGTTGCTGTAGCGATAGACCGTCCTGACGCCGGGTTCGCCTCCTCCACAGCGCTCTCTAGGGGTGACGATGGGGTAGCGCACGCTCCCATCTGCCAGCCAGCCCGGGTTGCAGAGGTTCAGTCCATCGTGCCAGGCTGCGTACAGCTGAGCTGTGGAGGCGAGCTCGGCCCCGTGGCTCAGACAGTACGCTTTGGCCTCCCAGAAGGTGAAATGCTGGGGGGCGGAGCCATGGAACACCTCACCTGTACAGAAAGGTATTAAAATCCTTTACTTTGCTGTGTCTTTTGTGATGAGCCTAATGCAGTGATCATAATCAGGTGTTTAGATGATTTTATACTATTTAACACGTTTTCACCCTTTGTTTACATTATTCAATTTTTTTTCACTTTTTCTCTGGTCGTCAACACTTTCTTGAATGATTGTTTTTGTTTCTACTAGACTTCTATTTCTTCTGCTGTGTTCTGTGTTTACAGAACAGGTTGAGCTTAAAGATGGATGACGTGTTGTAAAGTTTCAATGGTATACCATTAATATTCTCCACGTAGCAGTAGACGTCATACAGCTCATCGGGCTCTAACAGCCCATAATTCCTCACTCCTGGCAGGCCAGCCATGTCCCCAAAGCAGCCCTCTCTTGGCATCTGGATTGGATATCTGAGGACGGAAATAAAGGCCAGCACTGAAACACCGCGCATCCTAAAACAGTAGAACTGTTCAGATCAATGTTCTGAGAGGAAGAATCAGAACCATCCTCCCTCCCAACAGACGGAGCTCCCACTGGGCTGCGTCCTTACAGGCTGATGGAGGTCAGCACTCACCTCACCGAGTGGTCAGACAGCCAGCCAGCGTCACACTGCTCGTACCCGCTGTGGTAGGCGGCGAGGAGCTGCTCCGGAGTGGCGATGTCAGCCCTGATCTCCTGGCAGGCCTCTCTTGCCCGCTCAAAGGTGAAGGCATAGCGACTGGATGCGTCCCGATAATGAAACACAACACCTGAAAAAGCACAAAGAACCGCATAGTGGGTCCTGGCGTGTTCATTATGAAGATTCAACAGTTTACATCAAAACATTTAATCACACAGAAAGACCAAAAAGCAAAAACAAAAGCTGACGTCCTCCAACTTTCAAGTCCAAAACAAATGTCCTTCAATGGTCTAAATGTCATCAAAACAAAACCGTGAACAGGAAGAAAACGAGACATCCACAAACAAACACAGGGAAGGTCTACGTATGACCACGGGTGGGTAGACGAATGAACCCACAGCAAGGGGGAGGTACACTGAGGGTACGGCTTATCCTAGCGTCCGATAAGTCCCTCCCACCAGAGATGCAGACTGTAACGCCTGCTGTAACGTCTGCAGCAGGTAAACAGACTGTAACGCCTGCAGCAGGTAAACAGGCTGTAACGCCTGCAGCAGGTAAACAGGCTGTAACGTCTGCAGCAGGTAAACAGGCTGTAACACCTGCTGTAACATCTGCAGCAGGTAAACAGACTGTAACGTCTGCAGCAGGTAAACAGGCTGTAACGTCTGCAGCAAGTAAACAGACTGTAACGTCTGCAGCAGGTAAACAGGCTGTAACGCCTGCAGCAGGTAAACAGACCCTTGGTTTGCAGCAGGTAAACAGACTGTAACGTTTGCAGCAGGTAAACAGGCTGTAACGTCTGCAGCAGGTAAACAGGCTGTAACGTCTGCAGCAGGTAAACAGACTGTAACGTCTGCAGCAGGTAAACAGACTGTAACGTCTGTAGCAGGTAAACAGACTGTAACGTCTGTAGCAGGTAAACAGACTGTAACGTCTGTAGCAGGTAAACAGACTGTAACGTCTGTAGCAGGTAAACAGACTGTAACGTCTGCAGCAGGTAAACAGACTGTAACGTCTGTAGCAGGTAAACAGACTGTAACGTCTGCAGCAGGTAAACAGACTGTAACGTCTGTAGCAGGTAAACAGACTGTAACGTCTGCAGCAGGTAAACAGACTGTAACGTCTGTAGCAGGTAAACAGACTGTAACGTCTGCAGTAGGTAAACAGACTGTAATGTCTGTAGCAGGTAAACAGACTAAGGTTTGCAGCAGGTAAACAGACTGTAACGTCTGCAGCAGGTAAACAGACTAAGGTTTGCAGCAGGTAAACAGACTGTAACGTCTGCAGCAGGTAAACAGACTGTAACGTCTGCAGCAGGTAAACAGACTGTAATGTCTGTAGCAGGTAAACAGACTAAGGTTTGCAGCAGGTAAACAGGCTGTAACGTCTGCAGCAGGTAAACAGACTGTAACGCCTGCTGCAGGTAAACAGGCTGTAATGTCTGCAGCAGGTAAACAGACTAAGGTTTGCAGCAGGTAAACAGACTGTAACGCCTGCTGCAGGTAAACAGGCTGTAACGCCTGCAGCAGGTAAAAAGGCTGTAACGTCTGCAGCAGGTAAACAGGCTGTAACGTCTGCAGCAGGTAAACAGACTGTAACGTCTGCAGCAGGTAAACAGGGTGTAACGTCTCCAGCAGGTAAACAGACTGTAACGTTTGCAGCAGGTAAACAGACTGTAACGTCTGCAGCAGGTAAACAGGCTGTAACGTCTGCAGCAGGTAAACAGGCTGTAACGTCTGCAGCAGGTAAACAGACTAAGGTTTGCAGCAGGTAAACAGGCTGTAACGTCTGCAGCAGGTAAACAGCCTGTAACGTCTGCAGCAGGTAAACAGCCTGTAACGTCTGCAGCAGGTAAACAGACTGTAACGTCTGCAGTAGGTAAACAGACTGTAATGTCTGTAGCAGGTAAACAGACTAAGGTTTGCAGCAGGTAAACAGACTGTAACGTCTGCAGCAGGTAAACAGACTAAGGTTTGCAGCAGGTAAACAGACTGTAACGTCTGCAGCAGGTAAACAGACTGTAACGTCTGCAGCAGGTAAACAGACTGTAATGTCTGTAGCAGGTAAACAGACTAAGGTTTGCAGCAGGTAAACAGGCTGTAACGTCTGCAGCAGGTAAACAGACTGTAACGCCTGCTGCAGGTAAACAGGCTGTAATGTCTGCAGCAGGTAAACAGACTAAGGTTTGCAGCAGGTAAACAGACTGTAACGCCTGCTGCAGGTAAACAGGCTGTAACGCCTGCAGCAGGTAAAAAGGCTGTAACGTCTGCAGCAGGTAAACAGGCTGTAACGTCTGCAGCAGGTAAACAGACTGTAACGTCTGCAGCAGGTAAACAGGGTGTAACGTCTCCAGCAGGTAAACAGACTGTAACGTTTGCAGCAGGTAAACAGACTGTAACGTCTGCAGCAGGTAAACAGGCTGTAACGTCTGCAGCAGGTAAACAGGCTGTAACGTCTGCAGCAGGTAAACAGACTAAGGTTTGCAGCAGGTAAACAGGCTGTAACGTCTGCAGCAGGTAAACAGCCTGTAACGTCTGCAGCAGGTAAACAGCCTGTAACGTCTGCAGCAGGTAAACAGGCTGTAACGTCTGCAGCAGGTAAACAGACTGTAACGTCTGCAGCAGGTAAACAGCCTGTAACGTCTGCAGCAGGTAAACAGCCTGTAACGTCTGCAGCAGGTAAACAGGCTGTAACGTCTGCAGCAGGTAAACAGACTAAGGTTTGCAGCAGGTAAACAGCCTGTAACGTCTGCAGCAGGTAAACAGCCTGTAACGTCTGCAGCAGGTAAACAGGCTGTAACGTCTGCAGCAGTTAAACAGACAAATAAACACTCTCTCTCTCCATGCTTTCTATCTCTATCCACTGTCCTATCTCTCCAATAAAGGCATAAAAGCCCAAAAATGTATCTTAAAAAAAAAGAAGTAATTTCACCTCACAGCAAACAGGAGTTTCTGGTCTACCTCTGTTTTTTGTGTTTCAGTCCTACTTTGGCTTGTTCAGTTCTAACACGATATCAAACAACTACTCCATAAAAATCTTCAAACAAGGGAAGAAATTCCAGCTTCAGGTTGGAGGTATTTGTAAAAAAAGATTTTCCTAGTTGTCTCTATGACAGCTGATTTTCTCTCACACCTTTGACCTTGACCTGGGCCACGTCGTCGGCATCCTCCAGGCCCTGCTGAACCTCGCAGCGGTAGAAGCCGCTGTCGTTGTGCCTCAGGCTCTCCAGCCGCAGGGTGAGGTCGGCAGGGGAGGATGCGTAGTTGAGCAGTGAGGCTCGCTCTTTGTAGGCCTCATTGACCCTCACTCTGTCGCCGCGGGCAACCAGGATCTCCGTCTCTCTGCCATGAGTCAGGACACTCCATTTGACGCGAGGCAGAGTCAGCACGTGGTGGCGTCCGTTGGTAGAGGGTGAAGGCGGCGGGTGAGCCAGAGACACCAGGCAGGGTAACGTCAGAGAGCTCCCCAGCACAGCGAGCACTGGAGGGGTGGCTGGGATGGTCACCTGGAGGAGCTTTGAAACATCTGCATGCATATAATTAAAGATAATATATCTAGAATTAATAAACACCTTTCATAATGTCTTTGTGATTCTCAATGTTGAAGAGGTAGCGTCTGAATGCTAACATTAACTTTGTTCTGACGGTCACAGGCTATATATATGTTCTTTAACCCGGAATATCTCCAGTTTTTCAGCATAACTTCTGAGCTTCACACTCTGAGCATAACGTCACGGCAACATGGCCGCTAAGGGAATACAGTCTATGGGAGCCAAAGTTTGACCGCTAAGCGTTGGCCCCTAACAACAACAGGATACAGGTGATTCATTTTGGGTTAACGTGCTTGTTGTTCATGTTCAGGGCTTAATAATGTTTGTGTGGCTCTTTAAGTTGGTTAGCAAAAAGTAGCTTTGTCAAGCGGTGCAGTTTCTACTGGTCACCAGCAGAGGTCAGTAATTTGGAACTAAAACTTGTTTGCTTGTGAACGACTTTGATTGCAGTTTGATCTATCTGCTGTTTGGTATCATTCCTCCTGTGTTCACACAGGTAAAGGTAAAGACCTTATATCCCATCACCTTCATTTGCAGAGTGTGTGTCAGCAAAAAAAGAAGCAACAGGACATGATTAAAGAGCACCAGACCCTGAAAGGACACAGGTCAAGTATGATGTTGTGGAGTGGTTAAGGTGACAGGAACGCAGAGGGAGGGGCTCGTACCTGACGGATGGTTGGGGCTGGAGGTCGACGGCAGGATGCACAGACAGATGGTGCACAGCAGCAGCAGCAGGTGAGACAGTCTGTGAGAAACAGGAGAGGACGAGGAGGAGACATGTTTGACCCCGAGAGGATGAGAAACTCTGGATCACAGAGTTTGTTTTTAAAACATACATTTATCCCATCAGTCATACAACACAACACAAGCAAGGATCTAGAAAAAAGGAAACAATGTCAGTAAGAGCAAACGATCAGCTTTGAGTCTGATTGGACACACAGGTGCTGACAGGAAGTGACCAGAGGCAAAGCACTACACTGACGACAGTTCTTGAGAGCTCTAATCAGTATAGAAACCATCTTAAAAGTTGCTGTTATCAAACAAAAACAATCGTCACAACCATCATCATCTTCAATAATATGGAGACCATCATCATTAAGTTAGTAGGTATTCATGAAAGAGCTGGGTCTTTAGCTTTTTCTTAAAGGTGCAGAGGGACTCTGCAGATCGAATGGAGTTTGGAAGTTCATTCCACCACCGGGGGACAGAGGAGAAGAGTCTAGTCAGCGTCTTAGGACCCTGTTGTGAAGGTTGGATCAGACGCCTTACATTGGCAGAGCATAGTGGGCGGGAGGGAGTGTAGACCTGGATCAGAGAGTTTAGGTAAGGATGAGCCGTTTCCAGTCGTGCCAGTGCACAAGAAGAAATATGGAAGCGCCTCTTCTATTCTTGTTCCACTAATAAAAGACCAAGGGCTGACAACGCCAGCGCCATTTTCAACTCTTTATTAGACATTATTCTCCATTAGAAGTTCCCTCTTCTGGTTTCCCCTATTTGGAATGACGATTACAGACTACCGCCCCCTGCTGGTATGGAGAGTTATTGCCTCTCAAGCATCCTCAGAGCGTACGTGGTGGTTGGCCGTCGGCTGTAATCTTTGCGGTGTGTTTAAGTGCAACTTTTTGGCCAAGACAAAAGGCGTCGCCACATGTTCTTTACCGTCTGTCTTAATGCCCTCTGGGAGATGCTTCAGGACTAAAGACCCGCACCTCCAGATTCTTCAACAGTTTCTACCGAACTGCCATTAAGGAACTGAAATCTGTCAAGGGCTAGAACTGTGATCAAGATAGACCAAGTGCGAACTGACTTGAATGACGATTTATTTATTGTTTCTGTGTTAATGTTGGTTGTTTTTAACCTGTTCTCTTATTTTAACCTCCTAACACTGAGGGATGATTCACTGAAAATCGTTGCAATGACAATAAGGTATTTGATTCTATACTATTTTATTCTGTATAAAGCCACCTCCTGTAAATGTCTTTTTAAGGCGTGGTTCAGCCCCAGCAACCTTCTCTGTGCCTCCCTCAGAGGAGTACATCAGAAAGGTACAGCATGCATGCACTTGCAGCTGTGCAGGATGCAGATCATTTTGGGCTGGTGATGTCCACACTCATCCAGGCTTGTTGCAGGTATGGCTGGCACACGCGCCCCCCCCCCCCCAGCTCCTACCCTCCAGGTAGTCAAGGACGTTGGACACCAACCATTTGTCTTTCACACGTCCCACTGTGAAAGTTAGTGTGAAAGATAAATTGTCTTGAAATTCTCAGTGTTTTTGTGAAAACAGCAAAGGAATAATGTTAGAAGTAAAAAAAGCTGTATGTTTGTCCAGAATATAGCGCTCCATAACAGTCAGAAATAAAGGAGACTGTGAAACTTTCAGCCTCCTGTCACACTGCTCCCTGTTTCTCCTGCATCGCATGGACACGTTTATCTCCTCCTGACAGCCTCCTACCAATCTCCTCTTTTCAAACTTTACAGCTATCTGACCGACACACACACCAAACACACACACACAGCAGAGAGAGAGAGAGAGACAGAGAGAGAGAGCAGTTTCTCTGTGGGGAGGCCGAGCGAGCAGAGGATGCAGCCCAGGCAACACAAGAAGTGTAAAGACAAGCATCACAAGAGGCTGAATAGTCGATGACTTCACCTTGAGGGAAAAAAACGACAAGGCCAAGAGAGAGAGGGGGAGGGAGGATATTTGACCGCCTTGTTTGCCAGGAAAGGTCATTTGAGGCTGGTAGGAGGAGGGGGAGGAGGGGGAGGAGGGGAACAGGATAGGACGGAGTGAACTAGATTCTTAAAGGACTGCAGCAGCTTTGTGAGAGTTTGGCCCTTCTGTTGGGTTAGCCGGTGTGTAATGAGAGGACTGATGCTGCTCACAGAACACAACCAAACTAAATCAATTCAATTATTCCATGTTAGTCTTTATGTTATTGTAGCATAATGTACCTTAACGATTAGGGTTGGTCTCGCCTGTAAGTCTCACCTGTATACAAATCTCTCCTGTATAAGTCTCAGTCTGTGTTTGGGGGTCTCTCAGAGGTCAAAAAGGTCTAAAGTGTGTTCCTGTGTGATGATTTCCATCCTGTTCATCATCGCTCAGTTAGTCTGCAGCTGTGTAGCTCTTTTAATACCATCTGTATCCACCAGGTGGAGTTTGTAATCCTGCTAGCTACCTGTACGCTAGCCTCTCATAACGCTAACATTGATAGTTGTGTACAGACCCACAGCTGCCGAGTCTCTCTGCACACCTCCTCTGCTGACATGTTGTCTTTAACTGATGAGTCTTTCAATCAAACCAGAAACTCCACAAGCTTTATTTACTGAACAGTAAATGCACCGTTATGACCTCATGGCGATGCCAGCCAGGGTTGTGATGTATCCCAGCACATTTTGAGCAGTGAAGCCGCTGCTTGTAAAACACGATGAATGAGGGTGAAGAGACTATAGCCTCTTTTCTTGCTGGGGCCACACCAATGCTCCAGCAAGTACTAACTTTAATGGAAACAGAGTAATTATAGTTGTGTCTGTGATGCACTGATAACAGAAGTGATTTAAGTCTTTAAACATTCATTGTTCCTGCATTTGTCTGCAGCTGAGCGATGTCAGTCTGGATTATGATTCTTCATATTAGATGCTACATCTCCCCCTTTACTGCACCCCTCAGCTTTCTCACCAAGAGAACCACCGCCACCATCTTTCTGCCCCCAAGCAGCTCCTCCATCACGCCAGGCCCACCCATCCCACATCGCGCCACCTTGAATGACTCACTCTGCCCATCTCCAGGGGCAACCTGAGCCCCCCTCCCCGACTGACACAATCTTACAGGAAGCAGGGAGCCGGGGAGGGCCGGAGCTCCGGAGACCTCAGAGAAAAGACGGGAGAGAGAAGAAAGAAAGTGGTGCAGCATGACTGAGAGCTGACGGAGAGGCCGAGTCATTTGGAACAAGTCGGCGTCCAGCGGCAGCTGAGTCTGATCAGCTGTTAACTGCTGAGTCTGTGAGCCGACAAATCTGTACGCTAAAGAGAGCGGGCATGAGCTACAGCAGCTTTTCAGACTGTGTATGTATGCGTGTATGTGGACGTGTATGTGTGTGCATTCAACAGGCTGATTGGTTGAGTTTCTGTTGGTTTTGAGGGCTGAGCCTCAGACAGGCAAACACAGATCAAGTGTGATTCATTGTTATTTTTCTGCAGACTTGTATATTAACAGTGTATAACTTGAATGACCTCTGACCCCCCTGACAATCACAGCAACAGTCACTGAGTAAACCACAGAACAGGTGTCTGATCAAACACTATTGATGGAAAAGACCATTTAGAGAACGTCAAAGGGAACATTAGAGGAGTGAAACGTCACATTTGATTATCAAACACTTTAAATAATCCTTATTTATTTAATGTCTCAGAGAAAGTTTGAATTCCTTTATGAAGAGGGTTATCAACATACCAGCCTTTTAAACTCTGACTAAACAACAAACAGAAGTTTGGTTAAAATATGACAGAAGAATGGTTTCAAAGTGCTCTGTTGACTAAAATCACAGAGGTTGTAACATTTTAACACGCCAGATTTCAAAACAACTATTGAAAAGCTGATTTTATGAATTCAATGTACACCAATTGAAGAACCACCATTTAAATCATCTTGTGTGAATCTGACTGTTAATAGCAGTCAGACAGACAGTCATGCTGCAGCTTAGGTGAACAGAAAGGTGAAAGGTGAACAGAAAGGTGAAAGGTGAATAGAAAGGTGAACAGAAAGGTGAAAGGTGAACAGAAAGGTGAAAGGTGAACAGAAAGGTGAAAGGTGAACAGAAAGGTGAACAGGAAGGTGAACAGAAAGGTGAAAGGTGAACACAGGTGAAAGGTAAACAGAAAGGTGAAAGGTGAACAGAAAGGTGAAAAGTGAACAGAAAGGTTAAAGGTGAACAGAAAGGTGAAAGGTAAACAGAAAGATGAAAGGTGAACAGAAATGTGAAAGGTGAACAGAAAGGTGAAAGGTTAACAGAAAGGTGAAGGGAAAGATGAAAGGTGAACAGAAAGGTGAACAGAAAGGTGAACAGAAAGGTGAAAGGTGAACAGAAAGGTGAAGAGAAAGGTGAAAGGTGAAGAAAAAGGTGAAAGGTGAACAGAAAGGTGAAAGGTGAACAGAAAGATGAAAGGTGAAGAGAAAGGTGGAAGGTGAACAGAAAGGTGAACAGAAAGGTGAACAGAAAGGTGAAAGGTGAAGAAAAAGGTGAAAGGTGAACAGAAAGGTGAAAGGTGAACAGAAAGATGAAAGGTGAACAGAAAGGTGGAAGGTGAACAGAAAGGTGAACAGAAAGGTGAAAGGTGAACAGAAAGGTGAACAGAAAGGTGAAAGGTGAACAGAAAGGTGAAAGGTGAACAGAAAGGTGAACAGAAAGGTGAACAAAAAGGTGAACAGAAAGGTGAACAGAAAGGTGAAAGGTGAACAGAAAGGTGAACAGAAAAGTGAAAGGTGAACAGAAAGGTGAACAGAAAGGTGAACAAAAGGTGAGGTGAAAGGTGAACAGAAAGGTGAACAGAAAGGTGAAAGGTGAACAGAAAGGTGAACAGAAAGGTGAAAAGTGAACAGAAAGGTGAAAGGTGAACAGAAAGGTGAAAGACGAAAGGTCAACAGAAAGGTGAAAGGTGAACAGAAAGGTGAAAGACAAAAGGTCAACAGAAAGGTGAAAGGTGAACAGAAAGGTGAAAGACGAAAGGTGAAAGGTTAACAGAAAGGTGAACAGAAAGGTGAAAGGTGAACAGAAAGGTGAAAAGTGAACAGAAAGGTGAAAGGTGAACAGAAAGGTTAAAGGTGAACAGAAATGTGAAAGGTGAACAGAAAGGTGAAAGGTTAACAGAAAGGTGAAGAGAAAGATGAAAGGTGAAGAGAAAGGTGAACAGAAAGGTGAACAGAAAGGTGAAAGGTGAACAGAAAGGTGCAGAGAAAGGTGAAAGGTGAAGAGAAAGGTGAAAGGTGAAGAGAAAGGTGAAAGGTGAACAGAAAGATGAAAGGTGAACAGAAAGGTGAAAGGTGAACAGAAAGATGAAAGGTGAACAGAAAGGTGAAAGGTGAACAGAAAGGTGAACAGAAAGGTGAACAGAAAGGTGAAGAGAAAGGTGAAAGGTGAAGAGAAATGTGAAAGGTGAACAGAAAGGTGAAAGGTGAACAGAAAGGTGAACAGAAAGGTGAAAGGTGAACAGAAAGGTGAACAGAAAGGTGAAAGGTGAACAGAAAGTTGAAAGGTGAACAGAAAGATGAAAGGTGAACAGAAAGTTGAAAGGTGAACAGAAAGATGAAAGGTGAACAGAAAGGTGAAAGGTGAACAGAAAGTTGAAAGGTGAACAGAAAGGTGAAAGGTGAACAGAAAGGTGAACAGAAAGGTGAAAGGTGAATAGAAAGGTGAACAGAAAGGTGAAAGGTGAACAGAAAGGTGAAAGGTGAACAGAAAGTTGAACAGAAAGGTGAACAAAAAGGTGAACAGAAAGGTGAACAGAAAGGTGAACAGAAAGATGAAAGGTGAACAGAAAGGTGAACAAAAGGATGAAAGGTGAAAGGTGAACAGAAAGCTGAAAGGTGAACAGAAAGGTGAAAGGTGAACAGAACGGTGAAAGGTGAACAGAAAGGTGAAATGTGAACAGAAAGGTGAACAGAAAGGTGAAAGGTGAACAAAAGGTGAGGTGAAAGGTGAACAGAAAGGTGAAAGACGAAAGGTGAACAGAAAGGAGAAAGGTGGAAGGTGAACAAAAGGTGAGGTGAAAGGTGAACAGAAAGGTGAAAGACGAAAGGTGAACAGAAAGGTGAAAGGTGAACAGAAAGGTGAAAGACGAAAGGTGAACAGAAAGGTGAAAGGTGAACAAAAAGGTGAACAGAAAGGTGAACAGAAAGGTGAAAGGTGAACAGAAAGGTAAGGTGAACGGTGAACAGAAAGGTGAAAGGTGAACAGAAAGGTAAGGTGAACAGTGAACAGAAAGGTGAAAGGTGAACAGAAAGGTGAAAGGTGAACAGAAAGGTGAACAGAAAGATAAAAGGTGAACAGAAATGTGAAAGGTGAACAGAAAGTTGAAAGGTGAACAGAAAGTTGAAAGGTGAACAGAAAGATGAAAGGTGAACAGAAAGGTGAAAGGTGAACAGAAAGTTGAAAGGTGAACAGAAAGGTGAACAGAAAGATGAAAGGTGAACAGAAAGGTGAAAGGTGAATAGAAAGGTGAACAGAAAGGTGAAAGGTGAACAGAAAGGTGAAAGGTGAACAGAAAGTTGAACAGAAAGGTGAACAAAAAGGTGAACAGAAAGGTGAACAGAAAGATGAAAGGTGAACAGAAAGGTGAAAGGTGAACAAAAGGATGAAAGGTGAAAGGTGAACAGAAAGCTGAAAGGTGAAAGGTGAACAGAACGGTGAAAGGTGAACAGAAAGGTGAACAGAAAGGTGAAAGGTGAACAAAAGGTGAGGTGAAAGGTGAACAGAAAGGTGAAAGGTGAACAGAAAGGTGAAAGACGAAAGGTGAACAGAAAGGAGAAAGGTGAAAGGTGAACAAAAGGTGAGGTGAAAAGTGAACAGAAAGGTGAAAGGTGAACAGAAAGGTGAAAGATGAAAGGTGAACAGAAAGGTGAAAGGTGAACAGAAAGGTGAAAGACGAAAGGTGAACAGAAAGGTGAAAGGTGAACAAAAAGGTGAACAGAAAGGTGAACAGAAAGGTGAAAGGTGAACAGAAAGGTGAACGGTGAACAGAAAGGTGAAAGGTGAACAGAAAGGTGAACAGAAAGATAAAAGGTGAACAGAAATGTGAAAGGTGAACAGAAAGGTGAAAGGTGAACAGAAAGGTGAACAGAAAGGTGAAAGGTGAGCAGAAAGGTGAAGAGAAAGGTGAAAGGTGAACAGAAATGTGAAAGGTGAACAGGAAGGCGAACATAAAGGTGAACAGAAAGGTGAAAGGTGAACAGAAAGGTGAACAGAAAGATGAAAGGTGAACAGAAAGGTGAAAGGTGAACAGAAAGGTGAACAGAAAGGTGAAATGTGAACAGAAAGGTGAAATGTGACCAGAAAGGTGAACAGAAAGGTGAAAGGTGAACAGGGCAGTAAAGAATCACACTTACTTCATGGTGATTGGCTCGTGTACTCTTCAGCCTCCACGGTCGTCAGCTCTCTCTGCCCTAAAGTCGTTCAGCAGCTTCCGACACTGAGCCGCACAGATACACAAAGGCTCTGAGAGAGAGACTGGTGATCAGGGCAGTGTTAAAGGACCTCCTTCTCCTGCTCCTCCTCCTGCCTGGAGGAATCATAATCCCTGCTGAAGTGGATGGACACACTGAGAAAAGTTCAGATGCTTATCAATAGTTTAAAGGTTTGCTGAGGAGCCCAGATGAAAATACTCTATCATAAGATAGCTAATGCTTTACACTGGAACTGCTATGATAAACGCCAATATTACTATCATAAATACAGTGTTTCCCCTACCATCATATTAGGGGGGCAGCCCGCCCCCCCCCCCCATTGGCACACCCTGCCCCCCTTGAAGGTCAAGTTAATTAAAAATGAACTTAATAAAAAAAATATTTTTTGGGGGCTTTTTGTGCCTTTATTGTAGAGATAGGATAGTGGATAGAGTCGGAAATCAGGGAAAGAAGTTATTTAACGATACCTTTCCGATAGAACAGGACAGCTGTCATTAAAAGTAACTCATGAACACTAAGATTATTTCACATCTCTCTCTCTCTCTCTCTCTCTCTCTCTCTCTCTCTCTCGAGAGAGAGAGAGAGAGAGAGAGAGAGAGGGTGAGCGACTGTCTGTACATGCATCAAAACTGAAGCTTCTCCCGGCTCCGTTATAAAATTTTTAATGTACAGCTGCTTGCTGCCGATTGTGTGCTGAACATTTTATATAAATACAACCCAATAGATACAAGACAGATAAGATAGGAGTACGACAAAAATAAAAAATGTCGTTTTATGCTGAACAGGTTTTTTTTTAATATTGTGGAGATTGTGGAGGCAGGGTTTTTTGCCTGGGAACTTCTTCTTCCCACGTGGGTGTTGATTGATGGAGACACCTAGAGGGGGTTAGTTGTTGATGTTGTGCTTTGCCTCTGTGCATTGCCTGTAAGCATCTGTCCTGAAGTGGCTCAGTAATTATGAAGACAGCAGCATGTCAACATAAATGGTATAGAGTCTGAGAGATCTATGATACAGTGTGGGGTCCCACAAGGGTCCATTTTAGGACCATTATTGTTTCTCATACGCATTAACGATCTTGCAACAGTATCAAACACAATATGTCCAATATTATTTGCAGATGATACAAATTTGTCAGTACTTATGAAAGAAGTAAACAATGGCCTTCTTTCTACAATTCACTTAGCAGATGCTTTTATCCAAAGTGACATACATCAGAGAGTAAGTACAACACTAATCCAATCGTACACTGCCACCAAAGCAGCAGGAGCAATGCGGGGTTAAGTGTCTTGCCCAAGGACACATCGGACATGTTGTTCAGCTGGGGATTGAACCCTTGACCTTCCGGTTGAGAGGCAAGGACTCTACCAACTGTGCCACAGCCGCCCGCTTCCTTATTTAAAATGGTTTCAAACAAATAAATTGGCATTAAATGTAAAAAAGATCTAACTTCATGATATTTCCTGGAAAAATGAATTATAACTCTGAATTTGTGAAACTGTATATAAATGATGAAGAAATTACTAAGGCCCTGTTCACACTTGACTTCTTTTTTCAACTGCCAGCACATTTTTTACATATGGAAAAAGGAAAAAGGATGACGCCTTTTTCAGTTGAATTATTTCAACTTTTCAGAAAAGCGCTGGGCGACGTCAAGCACCTTTCTGACAGACCTACGTCCCTAGTTACCGGTGCCCAGAGCCCTTGCGAGAGGCACTGCCGGTGCCCAAAAACATGTCATGCACCCATTGGGGCATTGGTTGTTCAGGAGCATCCTCCTCCTCAAACGCCAGATCCAATGCAAATGGTTGCACTGTATTTGCCATTTTACTGGCCAACGTCATTGGTAGAAAGCTATCAGGTGTATGAACAAGTGTATGAATGAACAGGTGTATGAATGAACTGGTCTATGAATGAACAGGTGTATGAACAGGTGTATGAACAGGTGTATGAATGAACAGGTGTATGAACAGGTGTATGAACAGGTGTATGAATGAACTGGTGTATGAACAGGTGTATGAATGAACAGGTGTATGAACAGGTGTATGAATGAACTGGTGTATGAACAGGTGTATGAATGAACAGGTGTATGAACAAACAGGTGTATGAGCTGGTGTATGAACAGGTGTATGAACAGGTGTATGAATGAACAGGTGTATGAACAGGTGTATGAATGAACTGGTGTATGAACACGTGTATGAATGAACAGGTGTATGAACAGGTGTATGAATTAACAAGTGTATGAATGAACTGGTGTATGAATAGGTGTATGAATGAACAGGTGTATGAACTGGTGTATGAACAGGTGTATGTACAGGTGTATGAACAGGTGTATGAATTAACAAGTGTATGAATGAACTGGTGTATGAACAGGTGTATGAATGAACAGGTGTATGAACAGGTGTATGAATGAACAGGTGTATGAGCTGGTGTATGAACAGGTGTATGAATAGGTGTATGAATGAACGGGTGTATGAACAGGTGTATGAATGAACAGGTGTATGTATGACCAGGTGTATGAATGAACAGGTGTATGAACAGGTGTATGTATGAACAGGTGTATGAACTGGTGTATAAACAGGTGTATGAACAGGTGTATGAATGAACAGGTGTATGTATGACCAGGTGTATGAATGAACAGGTGTATGAATGAACAGGTGTATGAATGAACAGGTGTATGTATGACCAGGTGTATGAATAGGTGTATGAATGAACGGGTGTATGAACAGGTGTATGAATGAACAGGTGTATGTACGACCAGGTGTATGAATGAACAGGTGTATGAACAGGTGTATGTATGAACAGGTGTATGTATGAACTGGTGTATGTATGAACTGGTGTATGAACAGGTGTATGTATGAACAGGTGTATGTGTAAACAGGTGTATGTGTGAACTGGTGTATGACTGAACAGGTGTATGTATGAACTGGTGTATGAACAGGTGTATGTATGAACAGGTGTATGAAAAGGTGTATGAATAGGTGTATGAATGAACGGGTGTATGAACAGGTGTATGTATGAACAGGTGTATGAACAGGTGTATGAATAGGTGTATAAATGAACGGGTGTATGAACTGGTGTATGAATGAACAGGTGTATGAACTGGTGTATGAACTGGTGTATGAATGAACAGGTGTGTGAACTGGTGTGTGAACTGGTGTATGAATGAACAGGTGTATGAACTGGTGTATGAATGAACAGGTGTATGAGCTGGTGTATGAATGAACAGGTGTATGAACTGGTGTGTGAACTGGTGTATGAATGAACAGGTGTATGAACTGGTGTGTGAACTGGTGTATGAATGAACAGGTGTATGAACTGGTGTATGTATGAACAGGTGTATGAATAGGTCAATGAACAGGTGTATGAACTGGTGTATGTATGAACAGGTGTATGAACAGGTGTATGAGTGAACAGGTGTATGAACAGGTCAATGAACAGGTGTATGAACAGGTGTATGAATGAACAGGTGTATGAACTGGTGTATGTATGAACAGGTGTATGTATGAACAGGTGTATGAACAGGTGTATGAACTGGTGTATGTATGAACAGGTGTATGTACAGGTCAATGAACAGGTGTATGAACTGGTGTATGTATGAACAGGTGTATGAACAGGTGTATGTACAGGTCAATGAACAGGTGTATGAACTAGTGTATGTATGAACAGGTGTATGAACTGGTGTAATAAAGTCTGAAATAAAAAAAGAATTAGACTCAGATGGTGGCCATGACTAATGTGCGCTGTGTTATGTTTGTATGGAAAAGTTAATCTGCACAATGTAACACCAATAACGACCCCCAGGGGGCGCTTTGATCCATCGACCAGCAGGGATCTTTGATGTGTTTCAGTCTGCAGCAGCTGAACTCTTAATCTGACTGAGAATAATAAATCAAAGGTTTAATTTAAAGACGGATCAGTGAGCACATTTCTCCTTTTTGTTCTTCAGCCTCATGAAAGAAATATCTTTACCTCCAACAAGAATCCAATCTAAAGCCTGTTTGTTCCAAAGCTTTCATGGAGTTACTAACAGCCTTAACATCGGCTTATTCACTTTACAGGGGATACAAATGGTTCATATGTCGACCAGTGAGAGGATTTAATAATTATACTTCACCTAATTTAACTAACAAAACCGACCTAAAGCAGTTTGGAAAATTTAGTTTCACAACTTTAAGGTTTTCTTCTGAAATCTGATGACCACGTCTACTTTAAAGCCTTTTTCAGAAAAACATTCCTGAAAGTTTAATTGCATGACTGCTCCTGAAATCCTCCTGACCTGGTTGTTCAGATATGCACCTCACAGTGGGAGACTATCCCTGTCAGACAGAGGGGGGGGGTCGACTATATATAATAATAAATTATTATATATAATGACAATATATGTCTTTATGTCAATGCTACGTGTAGTTCAACAGAATCACAATCTGAACTAAAGAGTGGAGAAGAACATACTGGAGAACAGGAAACATAATGCACCTGGTGAGACTGCAGTCCATACATACCCATGGTGTTTCCCCCCCCCCCAAGCAGGAACACAGAGCAGCCAGAGTCACAGGCTCGGTGTCGGACCAACAGACTTTTTATTTTTTTAAATCCACTGAAGATTTGTTAAATGTTTAAACAAAGAAGGGCAGTAAACACTTCTGAAACATGTTCAAAGCAAGATCAGCAGAGCACCCGTTTAGTCCACAGGGGAGCGCTAAAACAGACAGTTCCTGACAGTTCCTCACAGGAGCTTTTATATCAGTCACTTTATAAAACATCTTCTTACATGGTTCCTTTAATCCGGTCTAAGTCAGACCTCTGCTGGATCAGGATCATCCTGGTTTTAAGGTCTAAGTGATCTCAGTCCTGCTCAGAAGATCATACACAAACTTGAGGTTTGATCAGGATTAAATGATCTGATCCAATCAGAGAATCCTGAATCCTGCAGAGCACCATGAAGATGAACAAATCAAACGGTTTTGATTTTCACTTCAAAAAATCAAAAACTGTTGAAGTATCACGATAAAAGAAAATGAACTAAAGGTGTAAGTGAGAACTACACATTTCACAAGTCTCAGTTTCCTGATGCATGACTGCCCCCTGGTGGCAGGAGCACCTGTTACAGCCAGTGCCAACCCTGAGAAGTACAGAAAGTGTTTCCAATGTTCTTATATTCTTATCCCGTAAAGTTCAGGCAGCGTGTAGAAGTTTATCCAGGAGAGCGTTCACAAAGCTGCCACGCCAAACATCATTCTAAACTCTCTTTATTTTCATGTGGTCCTTTTATGCCTGGGGGTTACTCTCCCGGATTTGAAGGCCAGCTCTCTCTCCCACTCGGCCTCCACCACCTTGTACAGCTCCATCGTGGCTTGGGCATCCTCCACAGAAGAGTGACCCATGATCCCAGCCTGAGGAAGCAACAGAGGACATTTCAAATCTAGAATGAGAGACATCAAGACATTCAGACGTACTGATGAGGGATCCTCTGAGCTGCACTTTGTCTCTGCCATTGACTCTATGGACTCAGGTGGATTCCTCCCACACACGGGAAATGTGTAGCATATCACCTTTCAACACAATATTATAATTAACCACTTATTACACCTTCCAACAAAGTGAGCGTTTAGCTCATTAAGCTAATAATGTAAGAAAGGTGTCGTCATAGAGTCAAGTTGAAAGGTGATGTTGTGTTGCTCTGTAATGCTGTAGTCAAAGGGTTAGACGCTTATGAGACGTTACTACGACAGATCAAACTTCTGACTGTTCATTTCAATACCAAGTAAATAAAGATTCAGATGAATGACTAACAGCTCCCATTCTCCTCCCACTTTTTATATCTGATGGACACTGACTAAGAATATCAGAGTCCCAATTACCCAGACAGACTCCAGTTCACCCGGTCAGAGTCCTGTTCACTATGTCAGAGTCCTGTTCACCCAGTCAGGGTCCCGTTCACCCTGTCAGAGTCCTGTTCCCCCTGTCAGAGTCCTGTTCACCCTGTCAGAGTCCTGTTCCCCCGGTCAGGGTCCCGTTCCCCCTGTCAGAGTCCTGTTCCCCCGGTCAGGGTCCTGTTCCCCCGGTCAGGGTCCTGTTCCCCCGGTCAGGGTCCTGTTCACTATGTCAGAGACCTGTTCACCCAGTCAGGGTCCCGTTCACTATGTCAGAGTCCTGTTCCCCCTGTCAGAGTCCTGTTCACCATGTCAGAGTCCTGTTCCCCCGGTCAGGGTCCTGTTCACTATGTCAGAGTCCTGTTCACCTTGTCAGAGTCCTGTTCCCCCGGTCAGGGTCCTGTTCACTATGTCAGAGTCCTGTTCCCCCGGTCAGGGTCCTGTTCCCCCGGTCAGGGTCCTGTTCACTATGTCAGAGACCTGTTCACCCAGTCAGGGTCCCGTTCACCCTGTCAGAGTCCTGTTCCCCCTGTCAGAGTCCTGTTCACCATGTCAGAGTCCTGTTCCCCCGGTCAGGGTCCTGTTCACTATGTCAGAGTCCTGTTCACCTTGTCAGAGTCCTGTTCCCCCGGTCAGGGTCCTGTTCACTATGTCAGAGTCCTGTTCCCCCGGTCAGGGTCCTGTTCCCCCGGTCAGGGTCCTGTTCACTATGTCAGAGACCTGTTCACCCAGTCAGGGTCCCGTTCACCCTGTCAGAGTCCTGTTCCCCCTGTCAGAGTCCTGTTCACCTTGTCAGAGTCCTGTTCCCCCGGTCAGGGTCCTGTTCACTATGTCAGAGTCCTGTTCACCATGTCAGAGTCCTGTTCCCCCGGTCAGGGTCCTGTTCACGAGAGCCTGAGCTCGTGGGTCAGGTGTTCTCCTACCTGAATGTCTCTGTTAAAGATGGCCTTGGTGAGTCTCTTCAGGGAGGCACACTCGCCCACACTGAAGCCGGCCTTCTGGTTCAGCAGAGGGATTCGAGACGTGTCTCTGGTCATGGCGGTGGGGTGACAGTAACTCAGGACCTTGAAGTCGTTGTGGATGGCGTGGCCAATCACCACCTTCCCCATGAGCAGCCTTAATATCTGACAACAGACGAGATGATGACTCATTAAAGCTGTTCAGTTTGGACCGCATTAAGAACACAGCTCCACAGGTACACAGAGACAGGTGATTGATTATTCAACATTTAAAGGACTTACCTGTTGATAATATTTCTGATTAGAAAGATAACAGTTAACACACAACAATCTGTTTTAATGACTTCCTCACCTCCGTCCTGGCCTTGGCGTAGGGTGTGGCATTGACGAGGTCACAGCGTCGGATGCCGCTCCACCGTGTGCGGTAGTCAGTGACCGGCATACTGGGTTTGATAAATTTATCGTAAATTACGTCTCCGTCATAGTTCACCATGCTGCAGCGAGCCAACTGGTTGATACTCCCCTTTGGTCCCGATCCCACCATCTCACAGTCCAGAGCCACGTACTTCAAGGGGAATCCCTCCGCCGTCTTTGTCTGTTTACGGCTGCCTGATACCGAGGAGAAGGCGATGGTGGAGGCTGATGTGATCTCACGCTCCTTCGGCTTTTCATGGCAGCCATTGTTTTTGACAGTGGCGGTGAAGGGAGGCAGGCTGCATGCTGACACTGAGGGCTTGTGTAGAGCGCTGTCTCTACTCATCAGGGGAGGGATTCCTTTACTGTGTGCTGATGTAGAAGGTTTGAAGCTACACGATGGAGCACTGGCCGCGCTGCTTCCAGCGTCTGAATTATTGAACTTGTTGTTGGTAGAAGCAGGAAATGATGGACGCTGTGCTGGAGCTCCGTTTTGATGCTGAACGTGGTTATGTCTGGACATTCTCCCTCTGCGTTTATAATCAGTTCGCTCAGTGCGACCTCTTTGCTTTGAAAAGTTTTTCTTCTTAAACTGTTTGTTTTCCCTCCCTTGATGTCGTTCCCTCGTTGACATCGTCATGTCTATATGCATGTTGAACGTGACGTCCGACATGGCTCTGAAAGACAAACAGAAACACAGAGTGAAGAGCAGTACACATCACATGACAAGAGAACCAATAAGAACAACATAAACTGAATTATAAGACTGCCAGACCAAAACACAGTCACCTGGTTAGCCCCAAGGCATGCTGGGAATTGTGCAAAATACAAATTTACAAGAACAAGAGAAGCAAAAGAAACTATCTTTTAACCTTTAATGTTGTTTATTTAAAAACATTTAACTTTGATAGGACTCAGTGATAGCATTTATCAACAACAGGTCTAACTTTATCGCAACATATTTACTTCACCTTTTGTCCAGGTGTCTGAATGTGATATTTAAATAAACATTTATTTCCTAAAGTTTGAAACCAGAGTAAGTTTAGTCTTATGCACTTCCGGTCCAATAAAGAGGAAATGAAAGCCTCTTGGTTCAGAGCATGAAAGAAACAAGTGAACTCTATACATAACCCTATTTACCTGTTGTACCTGATGTATGTACCTGATGTACCTGATGTATGTACCTGATGTACCTGATGTATGTACCTGATGTATGTACCTGATGTATGTTCCTGATTTATGTACCTGATGTATGTACCTGATGTATGTACCTGATGTTCCTGATGTATGTACCTGATGTATGTACCTGATGTATGTACCTGATGTATGTTCCTGATTTATGTACCTGATGTTCCTGATGTACCTGATGTATGTACCTGATGTATGTTCCTGATTTATGTACCTGATGTATGTTCCTGATGTATGTTCCTGATGTATGTACCTGATGTATGTTCCTGATGTATGTACCTGATGTATGTACCTGATGTACCTGATGTATGTACTTCATGTACCTGATGTACCTGACGTATGTACCTGATGTATGTACCTGATGTACCTGATGTTCCTGATGTATGTACCTGATGTACCTGACGTATGTACCTGATGTATGTACCTGATGTATGTACGTGATGTACCTGTTGTACCTGATGTTCCTGATGTATGTACCTGATGTACCTGATGTATGTACCTGATGCATGTACCTGATGTACCTGTTGTACCTGATGTTCCTGATGTATGTACCTGATGTACCTGATGTATGTACCTGATGTATGTACCTGATGTTCCTGATGTATGTACCTGATGTATGTACCTGATGTTCCTGATGTATGTACCTGATGTATGTACCTGATGTTCCTGATGTATGTACCTGATGTATGTACCTGATGTTCCTGATGTATGTACCTGATGTATGTACCTGATGTTCCTGATGTATGTACCTGATGTATGTACCTGATGTATGTACCTGATGTATGTACCTGATGTTCCTGATGCATGTACCTGATGTATGTTCCTGATGTATGTACCTGATGTATCTACCTGTTGTACATGATGTTCCTGATGTATGTACCTGATGTTCCTGATGTACGTGATGTATGTACCTGATGTATGTACCTGATGTTCCTGATGTATGTACCTGATGTATGTACCTGATGTACCTGATGTTCCTGATGTATGTACCTGATGTATGTACCTGATGTTCCTGATGTATGTACCTGATGTATGTACTTGATGTACCTGATGTATGTACCTGATGTACCTGTGGTACCTGATGTACCTGATGTATGTACCTGTTGTACCTGATGTACCTGATGTATGTACCTGATGTATGTACCTGATGTACCTGTTGTATGTACCTGATGTATGTACCTGATGTACCTGTTGTATGTACCTGATGTATGTACCTGATGTACCTGATGTATGTACCTGATGTATGTACCTGATGTATGTACCTGATGTACCTGATGTATGTACCTGACATTCCTGTTGTACCTGTTGTATGTACCTGATGTATGTACCTGATGTACCTGTTGTACCTGACATTCCTGTTGTACCTGATGTACCTGATGTATGTACCTGATGCATGTACCTGACGTACCTGATGTTCCTGATGTACCTGATGTATGTACCTGATGTACCTGATGTACTTAATGTACCTGATGTATGTACCTGATGTACCTGATGTATGTACTTGATGTACCTGATGTTCCTGATGTACTTGATGTACCTGATGTACCTGATGTTCCTGATGTACTTGATGTACCTGATGTATGTACCTGATGTATGTACCTGATGTACCTGATGTTCCTGATGTATGTACCTGATGTACCTGATGTATGTACCTGATGTACCTGATGTATGTACCTGACGTACCTGATGTTCCTGATGTACTTGATGTACCTGATGTATGTACCTGATGTACTTGATGTACCTGACGTACCTGATGTTCCTGATGTATGTACCTGATGTTCCTGATGTACCTGATGTTCCTGATGTATGTACCTGATGTATGTACCTGATGTACCTGATGTACTTAATGTACCTGATGTATGTACCTGATGTACCTGATGTATGTACTTGATGTACCTGATGTTCCTGATGTACCTGATGTTCCTGATGTACTTGATGTACCTGATGTATGTACCTGATGTATGTACCTGATGTTCCTGATGTATGTACCTGATGTACCTGATGTATGTACCTGACGTACCTGATGTTCCTGATGTACTTGATGTACCTGATGTATGTACCTGATGTACTTGATGTACCTGACGTACCTGATGTTCCTGATGTACCTGATGTATGTACCTGATGTTCCTGATGTACCTGATGTATGTACCTGATGTATGTTCCTGATGTTCCTGCTGTACCTGATGTACCTGATGTACAGCTGTTAAATGTCATTTTAGTAACTAAACCTAACCGTTAGCAGCTAACGTTAGCACGTCTGTGCTAACTCTGAGGTTATTATTATTAAGTGACGCAGAATCCTTCTGCGCATGTTCACAAACATCGGCGGGTCGTTACGGTCGTTACAGGTTAATTTAATTAACAGGAAATCAATAAAAATACATTAATATACAAAACCAGACCTGCTGCACACTGACGACCACACCAGCCTGTTCAAAATAAACGATCCACATCCGGGTTAGGATGCGTTCAAAGACACATTTAGAAATCCGGTATTTGAAATACTATAGATTACTAATTATTAATTACAACACAGAGAATTATTTACGCCGATCCCTGTTATGACCCCTCTTAGACACATTATTTACTGATCCCTGTTATGACCCCACACAGACACATTGTATTAAAGGTGAGTTTGTGTTACGTGGATTAATGTGGTTTAATTTAACGGTAACTCCCGAGCTCCATCAGTAACTGCGGAAGTAACGGGCAGCACCTGAACGCATCCTCCATTTGAAGCTGTGGTTAGCTCTTGGCTAATTGCTTAGCGTTCAAACCTGGTTCAAACACGCATTAATAGATTTTTAAAAAGCGGGGTTTGCTTTATATGTGGAGATGTTCTCTAATCCGGACCTTCTGCGGTAGGTTAGTTAACGCATCACCTATCTTTGAAACACTCACCTGGAGAAACAAACTTAACGCAGCATTAACAAGTTAACTGGAGTTAGCATTAGCTCCCATGTTGGTCCCCATGTCAGTGAAGAACTCCACACCGAGCCGGACCCATCAGACCGGGGCCCCTCAGAACCCTCCGACCCGGACCCATCAGACCGGGGCCCCTCAGAACCCTCAGACCCCTCAGACCCGGACCCAGGAGCAGCAGAGAGCCCACGCCAAAAGACTCACCTGGTTCCTGTCTCAGTACTCCCACCTGTCCGACTCCTTTATTATCGTGAGTATCAGAAGGTTCAGCCCGTGTTCTTGTTGCTTTGAAAATAAAGGAGTTTCTTTAAAAAAAAGCATTAAACGCATCACGTTGTCATGGTAACAAATGTCCGTGAGAGCGATGAGTTAACGCATGATCAACGCTGTGACTGTTATTCTCTTATTCACTGTTATGACTCTTTGTTACCATAGCAACAGACATATTATTGTGTTCATTATATTATATTATTATTATTATATTATTATTGTGTAATTATTATTGTGTAATTTATTGTGTTTATTATATTATATTATCATTATTATTATTATTATTATTATTGTGTAATTTATTGGGTAAACTCTGTCACATATCACCAGTAACAATAATAAACTCTGTCCCACTAATAATAATTATAAGTCAACATTTGGACAAAGAGCGAGAGTAACCACGGCGGGGCTCTGGATTCCATTTATCAAACTTTATTGTTCTTGAATGTTTCATGAACAAAGCCGCCAAAGCATCATATCTCTATGGTTAGGTTTATGATAACCCCCCCCCCCCCCCCCATTAAAATTATTATTATTAGAGAACATCAGTGAGCGTCATGTGTGAACACAAACAGCTGAATGTTTCTCCTCCAGCCTCCTCGTATTTATTCTGCAGAAAGTCAGAGTGAACTGATGTGAGAACGCAGCAGGATGTAATCAGGAGAATTCACCTGGAGCGAGTGGGAGGTGACCTTTATTCCCTGTGATCGCTGCACGACCATAGACTGTCTGCACGCCACCTCTACCATCTCCGTGCTCTAATGAACCTGCTGCATTATGTTTCCTGTTCTCCAGTATGTTCTTCTCCACTCTTTAGTTCACATTGAGATTCTGTTCAACTACACGTAGCATTGATAGAAAGACAGATATTCTCATTATAGCGTCTATAGAGGACTCTGCTGCTTCATTTTGATTTTCCATTTTAGATATTTGATTTAAAAACTAAAAAACAGCAGAGATTCATGAAATCATATTTAATGTCATCATCATTTACATTCATATAGCGCTGCTGATTTTACCTCACACAGTGACAGCTGTAATCACTACCCGTTTATTGGTGTTCCCATAGCAACTGCAGGTGTTCCCATAATAAATGTAGGTGTTCCCATAGTAATTGAGGTGTTCCCATAGCAACTGCAGATGTGTTGTCGCCCTTCAGGAGTTTTTCACTGAAGATCTGTGGCACACCTTACCTGAGTCGTGGCAGTCGGCGCTGAACCACCTGTCCTATCGGCAGACTGCAGAGCTGCTACTGGATGCTGCTCATGGAGAGGAGAGGAGGTACTGCTGGTTTTAAAGTCATTCATCAAAGAACAATAGCAATAGCAGCAGGCCTTCCTCACCAACAATCTCAAGGAACCTACAAGATCTGAGAGCTCAGGAGCTCCCAGGAAAAAATGTGGTTAGTAACTAAGATTCATAGATAGGGACATGCAGTAATACGATGTGAATGCACAGAGAGAGAGGGAAAAATAGAAGCTCTTTTCCCCAGGTAGTCTAAGCCTATAGCAGCATAAGAGCTAAGAGCTGGTCCATACCTGCACATGCCCTAACCGTAAGTTTTATCAAAAAGAAAAGTTTTTTACGTCTGTTCTTAAAAGTACAGAGTGTGTCTGCCTCACGGACCCTGGGTGGTAGATGATTGTAGAGGAGAGGGGCCCATAGTACATTTAGAGACTGTAGGTACCACGAGCAGGCCTGATAACTGAAGGCTCCACCTCCCATAGTACATTTAGAGACCGTAAGGTCTTGATTCTGGTTCGGAATTAAACATTCACTTTTCTCCTTTCAGATATCCACTTGTGTGGCCTCTGTCTCTCTTGGCGTTTCGGGCCTCAGCTCACGCTCTGGCATTTCCCAGAGAGTGCAAAAAGCAGCAAGGCAGGGCGAGTGGCTCGCCGAAACCCGACGAGTTTCTGGAAAATCAAAGTCAGAGCTCGCTGCTGGGACACGCTTTCAGGAAACACGTCAAACCCAAGAAACAGCACGAGATCCGCCAGCTAGGCACGGTACGGGAAAGCTTATTTAGGTTAGGGTTTGGGTAAGAGTAGTGACGTGTAACAACAACGACAACAACCGTAACTACCACAACCATAACTACAACAACAACCAAACAACCATAACTACAACAATAACAACAACAACCATAACTACAACTACAACTACAACAACCATAACTACAATAATAACAACATTAATAATAATAATAACATCAAAAACAGAAATAATTACAATAACAACATTAAAACCAATAATAATAAGAAATGTTTCCGTTTTTATCTCAGCGGGTGAAGCAGCTTTGTGAGCAGACTGGCTGCAGCAGAGTCGTGGACGTGGGCTCTGGACAGGTAAGAAGACAGACGGGTAGAAAAGACAGACAGGTACAACAGACAGACAGGTAGAACAGATAGGTAGAATATTATTATTGTTAATATATTTGATTATTAATTATATAATAAACATCATTCATAATAATATTCTCTGAACAGGGTCATCTGTCTCGCTTCCTGTCCTTCGGGCTTGGATTGTCTGTGACGGCGATTGAAGCTGATCGAACCTTGGTTACCATGGCGACAAAGTTTGATGGACAGTTACTGTTGGCCTTAGAGAAGGAACGCCAGAAAAAGGTTTGTTTTTGGTGCGTGACAAAGATATGTTACTTGACGAGGATCTGGCGTCGATTAGCATCATCATGACTTCTGATTGATGCACACAGGTTATAACAGTCTGAATGGAAACATCAGTGATCCGACAGGGAGTCATTAATCTCTTTAAACTTAAATCTGCAGGTCAGAACATCAAACACTCACACCTGAGGCTCAAATCTGCTAATGGCGAAATCAACAATCGGGGTTTAGATTTGGGGCATGCAGAATCCAGAGCAATTTTCTGGATTTCTTCTGCAAGCTGATGAAAAATCAAGCGTGAATTAGATGGTTTAAAGTACATGGACTCAAAGTTTGTTGTTTTGGTCCCTGATAGGCTCAGGTTGTGATTCTAAGTGTGTGACTCCTCGTTTTTTTCTTTCACACGTTAGTATGTTTTAATATGAAACTATAAATTATCTCATTGTTAAAGAGGAATATTTAATTTGTTTTCATCTCCTTTTGTTGATGATTTCAAACCATCACCACCAAAATGAACAAACTTTTCTCCTCCAGAAATGTTCCTCTCTTGTCCCAGCATCACAGTCGCCTCCTCGCCATGTGGCAGGTTGGGTAAACCCCAAGGCATCATGGAAGGACTTCATGAAGCAGCTGAGTACTGCAGAGTGTGTCAGAGACCATCCTCAAACACCATCTGGACCCAGCAAGAAGAGACTGCGGGGCTCTGAGCAAGATGAATATTCTGATGAGGTCCAGACTCTGTCATGCCCGGGATCCACAAGATCTGAATCTTACTCTCTGGACTTTGATATGACGTCACAAAACGAGTGTGAAGACAGCTCCTGCTGCATGCGTATGCAGACACTCTGTCAGGAGGGTGAACATCCTGACTCAAACCAACTTAGGGGATATCCAGACTTTGTCCTGACTGGTCTTCACGCCTGCGGTGACCTCAGTGCAACCCTCCTTCGCCACTTTGTAAACTGCCCTCATGTACGCGGCATCACCTCTGTGGCGTGTTGCTACATGAAAATCACAACCAAAGAAAACCCCACCCCACCAGGACTTGTGGAACAGCCAGCTTTGCTGACACCAAGCCAGGACTCCCCTCCCTCAGAGTTCGGTTATCCTATGAGCTCGTGGGTGCGAGGGCTGCCGGGTCATCGACTGTCCTATAAGGCGCGGGAGGGGGCATGTCACGCTATCGATGACTACATACAAAGACTTCGGGAGGAAAGCGAGCTGCTGAGGACGCACTGTTATCGGGCCGCACTGGAGGCTTTCATCAGGGTTAAAATGCCGGATCTGCGCAGGGCGGGTATCCAGACAATTAAGAAAGCACACCTATTACCGTTTACAGAGTGAGAACACACTGCATCCTTCACTTATTACAGTTTACACTAAGTACACACTGCATCCCTCACTTATTACAGTTTACACTAAGTACACACTGCATCCTTCACTTATTACAGTTTACACTAAGTACACACTGCATCCTTCACTTATTACAGTTTACATTACACACTGCATCCTTCACTTATTACAGTTTACACTAAGTACACACTGCATCCTTCACTTATTACAGTTTACACTAAGTACACACTGCATCCTTCACTTATTACAGTTTACATTACACACTGCATCCTTCACTTATTACAGTTTACACTAAGTACACACTGCATCCCTCACTTATTACAGTTTACACTAAGTACACACTGCATCCCTCACTTATTACAGTTTACACTAAGTACACACTGCATCCCTCACTTATTACAATTTACATTACACACTGCATCCTTGACTTATTACAGTTTACACTAAGTACACACTGCATCCTTCACTTATTACAGTTTACAGTAAGTAAACACTGCATCCTTCACTTATTACAGTTTACAGTAAGTACACACTGCATCCTTTACTTATTACAGTTTACAGTAAGTAAACACTGCATCCTTCACTTATTACAGTTTACACTAAGTACACACTGCATCCTTCACTTATTACAGTTTACAGTAAGTAAACACTGCATCCTTCACTTATTACAGTTTACACTAAGTACACACTGCATCCCTCACTTATTACAGTTTACACTAAGTACACACTGCATCCCTCACTTATTACAATTTACATTACACACTGCATCCTTGACTTATTACAGTTTACACTAAGTAAACACTGCATCCTTCACTTATTACAGTTTACACTAAGTACACACTGCATCCTTCACTTATTACAGTTTACAGTAAGTAAACACTGCATCCTTTACTTATTACAGTTTACAGTAAGTAAACACTGCATCCTTCACTTATTACAGTTTACACTAAGTACACACTGCATCCTTCATTTATTACAGTTTACAGTAAGTAAACACTGCATCCCTCACTTATTACAGTTTACACTAAGTACACACTGCATCCTTCACTTATTACAGTTTACACTAAGTACACACTGCATCCTTCACTTATTACAGTTTACATTACACACTGCATCCTTCACTTATTACAGTTTACACTAAGTACATACTGCATCCCTCACTTATTACAGTTTACACTAAGTACACACTGCATCCCTCACTTATTGCAGTTTACACTAAGTACACACTGCATCCCTCACTTATTACAATTTACATTACACACTGCATCCTTGACTTATTACAGTTTACACTAAGTACACACTGCATCCCTCACTTATTACAATTTACATTACACACTGCATCCTTGACTTATTACAGTTTACACTAAGTACACACTGCATCCTTCACTTATTACAGTTTACACTAAGTACACACTGCATCCTTCACTTATTACAGTTTACAGTAAGTACACACTGCATCCTTCACTTATTACAGTTTACACTAAGTACACACTGCATCCTTCACTTATTACAGTTTACACTGAGTACACACTGCAGCTACAGCTTGAATCAGTCTGGCTTCGTTTGATGTCTTGTAAGGTGATTTTTTTTTAAAAATAATTTATTAATTCCTGAGGGAAATTCTGTTTTACACTCTGTTATTTTGAGAGACATGTTTCTCACACACATAGGCCCGAATCACATACATTCACAAACAGCTCACAGCTCCTCGGCAGTACTCAGGAAGACCCAAAATTAATCCAATCAGTCCTTAGGTAGAATGAGGTGCATATGTGTTTCAATGAAGCACACTCTTGAATAACAAATAAACATAAGATACTTGTGCCCTAGAGTTACAGTTAGGTCAGATACTGACCACTGGATCAAAGCTTCCATGCATATAGAGATGCTGATTTAAGAAAACGATCTTTCTTCCTTTTTTCTAGAGCTGAATATCAAATGAGGTAAATTGGCCACTAACATCCATGTTCCCTCTCAGGTACGCTCGTCTGGGCTTTGCTCGTGTTGGCCTGCCTCCTGGGTTGCCTTTGGACCCGGAGCGGGTGGAGGCCATGTTGAAGCAGCAGGGGCGGGTGGTGGTGTACTTCAGCCTGGTCCTGCTGCTGGCTCCTGTGGTGGAGACGCTGGTCCTGCTGGACAGGATGATCTACCTGCAGGAGAACGGTGAGCTGCTGCAAATACGATTTCTAATTGTCTTCAGTAGATGAGTTGATCATGTCGATCTGTTATATCTGCAACATAATGGTTGATGGATCAAAGAGTGTCCACTCAAAGCTGTTATTTTTTTCCTATGACAGGCTCAGGTTATTATTCTAAGTGTGTGACAACATTACTTTTTGTTTTTAACCACCAACAGCTGTTAAATCACTCTCTACAGAACACTGTATTTATATATAAGGTGGAACCATGTATATGTATAATTTCATCTCTTTCTATTTCCAGTTCTACTAAATCCCCTTCTTTCTGCAGGCATGGACAGTCAGCTGGTTCCTCTCTTTGACCCAAACTTATCTCCAAGAAACATTGTGCTGGTGGCTCTGAAGACTCGAGGATGTCCAATTACGGCAACTACCAAAGTCTAGCTCTGTTTGTTTTATTAACAAAACAAGGAAGTCTTAATGTTAATTCTTTGTATTTGCCTTCTGTTTTTAGTAATATTAATAAAAAATTCTTGTTGGATGTAAACCCTCTCATTTCTTATTTAATGAGAATGAAAACTGGAACCCTTTTCAGATTCTTCAGTGCAGGAACAAGCTCTCGTGTCAAAATGTCCAAACATCAGGATTTATTGACCTCATGCACTCTTCCCCTCTGAGTTTCCAGGTGATGCACGTACGCTGTCATGCCTTTTTTGTTTCTTCTTCCAATTTTCTTTTTATTGGCATCCAGAAGTTTTACAAGAATGAACAAAAACCTTCATGTCTTGTCCCTTTAACCATGTTCACAGCATCACAGATTTCAGTGCATTATGTTAAAGCACACCATTCTTTTAACTTACAGCCTTTTTTGTTTCAATAACATGCTCCGGATTCTGCATGTCCCAACATGTGTTTTGTGGTTTGACTTGTTATTTTGATTTAAATATTCACCTCCTCTTTGTAAAGCACGAATGTGCTCTGTTTATCTGAAACACAACGCAATAAAGAAAACTCAAATCAAATCAAAAAAGTGTTTGCACTGAATTGGATGTTAGACTGCAGGACTCTTCTCTGGTGGCCCTCAGAGCTCTTTGAAAACAAAACAAAGCTCTTATCAGACTATTTTTTTCTTCACTAAAGCACCATAACTAAGCTCAGCCATCACCAACTACATTCATATTGATAGCGTGACGGGTTGATGTTGGTGTCCCAGTCTATGAATTCACATTGCGTTTTGGCGTTGTGGAAGCCCGGCACAGTGGGAGCTCCACATACCAGGGCTATCAAAGAATATAAAACATTTGAATATATACTGTAAAATCCAGTATATAAGACACACCTTGTTTTGAAGGTCTCTTAGAGAGAAAGTTTAAACTGTTTTCCTGCGTGACGATTTATATTGTGTTCAGCGATGTGTCGCTCTTAAAGTCCTGTCTTTTTCCTCATTCGGGAGTTTGCACTCCTACTAGCTACAGTACGGTAGTTGAGCTCTCAGCCTGCAGGGAAAGTTGTGAGGCACAGATTCCTAGCTTGCGAGTCGCGCTGCCCGACACCAGTGGTCACTCTTTAACTTTAATATAGGACTCTTTCATTTAAAAGAGCACTCCACAAGGTTTATTTACAGAAAAAAATATACCTGTTTTCTGTAAATGCATGATTATGACCTCGTGAGGAAGAAAAGATGTGGAAAAAGTTGTACAGCCAGCCTGGTCTGTGTCGCCATCTTTCCCAGCATAGCGTGCAACCAGCTTTCAATAGACAATGAATGCTGGGAATGGGTTTTTAATCTCATCAGGTCGCAGTGATAGTGGCTGCTGCACCCACTGCAATTAATTAATTTTCTGGGGAAAATAAAGCACTTGTGCAAATGCAATCCTATTCTCATAAATACACATATTAAACATTTAAAGTAACCACAGAAGTGTTGGACTACCTTTAAAGCCTGGCTCACACTGTGCGACTGAATCGTTAACGACGGCCGACCAGACCTTGAGGTTTATGTGCTCACACTGTACGAGTGAAATTGGGACAGAGCGTTGACAATTGTTAATAAAGTTTCATTTGAAAACTCCAATGAATGCAGTTAGTGAAAGAGAAGGAAATGGAAGTTGTTGTTGGCTCTATGAGAGAATTATATGCAGAACAAGTTCACTAGTTTTTCTTTTTTATGACCGAGAGAGATCGGTGGTATTTAAGGTTTTATGCTACGATACAGTTTATTAGTTTATTTTGTTATGTGTAAGTAAAAAAAAGTTTAAAAAGAACGGTTCGAACTAATTTTTTTAAGAAGAAATATTTGAAAGACCTTTTTTGCCATTTTTAACAGCACTACCACACACAGTCACACACACGGTACAGAGGGGCAGTCACTTCATCCCCCCATTACGCCTCCAGGACATTCAGACTGAAGAAGAAATGTCACAGGGCGTAAATATCATGGCTTGAAACGGCGCTCTGAGGGCTACAGAGACGACAATCTGCTGTCTTTTAGGACATGGTGCGTTTGGCAAACTCAGACCATAGCACAGTGCACCTCATCCCAACGTACAGATCTGTTCTCAAACGCATTAAACCTCAAACAAAGACGGTTAAGGTTTGGATGAGTGACAGCATAGAGTCTCTGAAAGGATGTTTACTGTCCACTGAATGGAGTATCTTTCAGGAGATGGACTTGGACAATGCAACTGAAACCATTACTAATTACATAAAGTTGTGTGTGGACAACGTGATACCTCAGAGAACAATGACTGTCTACCCAAACAACAAACCATACATAACTAAAGAGGTTAAAGACTGCATCAATAGAAAATAGGAAAATAGCTTTTAATAACAGGGATAGAGTGCAACTAAAAGTTCTACAAAAAGAACTTCATAGCATGCTTCAGGAAGCTAGAAGAAGACACAAGGAGACTACTGAACAAAAGTTTTCAGCTATGAACTCTAACAAATTTTGGGACGGTATGAAGGCAATCACTAATATGGCCACTGCAAAAAAATGTTTGAGCACTTCTGATGACTTGTAAAAAGCCAATGAATTAAATGATTTTTATATGCGATTTGAAACAAATGACTTTTCATCTGCTGTTTTAGAGACACTGTCTGTAATGACCAGGATGCGCGATTGGTGATAGAACCGTGCAAAGTTCAATCACTTTTCAGGCACACTTGTACAAAAAAAGCCACAGTGCTAGATGGCATCTCCGCTTTTTTGATTAAGACATGCCGAAGAGCTAACATCAGCATTTTGCCCAATTTTCCAAAAATCTGTTGATTTATGTACAATACCCACCTTCTGGAAAAAGTCCATTATTAAACCAGTACCTAGAAAACCTTGTCCTAAGTCAAATGATTTCCAGCCAGTTGCCCTTACACCCATAGTTATGAAATGTTTTGAGAGGATCATGATCACCTGGCTCAGAACAGAAGCAGACCCACTTTTAGATCCCTTCCAGTTTGCTTACAAGAAGGGGCGTGGCACAGACGACGCTATTACAGTTTTTTCCAATTGCTAAAACACAATTTTGCAAACTAGGCTGGTTTTATCAAAATATTTAACACAATTCACAAAACCACACACCCAAACTGCAAAATACCTCATATATCCTGCAAAATGAAGCACTGCAACCAAAACTACATATAGCATTATCAAAATCAAATTTTTGCACCAAATGGCACACACTTCATTCATATCACCAGAGTTTTGTCTAACCAACCACACACTGTTGGGCATAATGAAAAGCACTCTCATCTTTAGTATGCTTTGCCATAATACTAAAATAGTTAGAATTGTAGAAAATTCTTCAGATTGTTCACATGCACAGAAATATTTGCAGATACACACACATGCTGTTGAAACATTTATTTTTTATTTTTCACCAAACAAGTCAGTGCAACATATACCAGTACAGTAAAACGGCTCAAGTTGGGCTGCACTCTCGGTCCAGCCTCTTGCATTGTCAGCCCATGGTTGATGACATGATCAACTAAGGTTGCTCTGATTTCATTTGAAAGTTGTTTTCTTCTTTGGCCATGAACTCCTCTACCAGCTCAACCCCTACCTCTCACTCTTCCTCCCCCTCTCATTCTCACCCTCTCTCTTCCTCTTCCTCTATCTGCAAAGTCTTCCATTGTTGTTGTAAAAAAAAAGGTGCTCACCTGTGGTCTTTTCATAGTGCTTACTTCCTGATTGAAGTGATAACAATTAACCATTGAGGTGTTTGGCCAGGTGGCACATATATTGGCCAATTAGCTCATGTAGTGTCATTTTGAATGGCAGTGTTTTGAGATGGCAAACATGTGACTTCATGTCAGATTGTTGTGTCTTATGCAGAGAACCGTGTTCAGTGCATTTAAAAAGTGTCGTTTTGAATTGCAAAATGTGCGTAAAGCAGAAAATGTGTTTAGACTTTTGGAGACTTGAGAAGAGGTTTTGCTCTCTGTGTGTCAGTTTAAATAATTGTGCTATGCATGTCATTTTAGTGTGTTAGCAATTGGAAAAAACTGTAACAGCATCACACACCTGGTCACTAAACACCTGGAAGATCCCAAGGCTTATGCACGCTTACTTTCTATTGATTTTAGCTCAGCTTTTCACACACTACAACCTCACTGGCTGATGCAGAAACTGAAACAGACAGTGCTAACCCTTTTATTTTACGATGGTACTCTTCTTTTTCAACTAATCGAACCAAGAGCGAAAGGACCAAGTGCTTCAAGCGTGAATAATGCCCTTTCGCAGCCCAGACTCTGCAGTACTGGTGCTCCTCAGGGTTGTGTCAGCTCTCCTGTTCTCTTTACTCTGTACACCAACGAATGCACCAGACTCTATCCAGAGAGCTACATCATTACATTCTCGGATGATACAGCTATCCTGAGCCTAATGCACAGAGACAGCAGTCCTTTTTTTCCTCACTCTGAGGTAGAGATATTTTGTGCTTTGTTGTGATAGAAACTACCTTGTTTTAAATATTAAAAAGACCGAGGAGATGGTGTTTGATCCCAGGCGAGTGGGTGATCATCGGCCTGTGGTCATCCACAAGGAACCCATCACACATGTCTGCTCTTACAAGTGTCTCATGGTTCATATTGACAACACTCTCAGCTGGAGAACCCATGTTGAGAGTCTCTGCTCTAGACTGCAACAGCGTGTACTTCTTTGGCAGTTTGAGAGTCTCTGACGTTCAGCAGAAATTCATGTAGTTATTCTACAATGCTGTTTGTGAAAGCATGATCAGATAAGGGATAACAGCCTGGCACTGTCACTTGTCAGTTCACATAAAGTATATCTTATTATTTTTGTTGTGTCATACAACTATGGTCTGCTCGGTTTGTTAAAGTGTCTGCAGATAACGCTTGTTATGAATTGGTGCTTTACAAATAAAGATGGATTGATTAATTAGGCCTCTAACTCTGACAGTAAGAGAAACATTGACAGAGAACTGGAGGCAGAGCTGGTTTTATAAATCACAACAAGTTTGGACCTTTTAATTTTCCCTTCTTGTTTAATATGAAATATTTCCAATGCAGAACTTCCAGAGGGCTTTGGGTTGGCACGCAGATTGGCAGATTCAAGTTTTTTAACAAGTAAAAACACCTCATGGTATATGGAAGGGGAGAAACACAAAAATTGTTCATGTAAACCAAATACAAGATCAGAGAAAAACAAGTAAACAGCCATGGAGAATGACAAAATAAATAAATGCTAACTCGCCCAGCATAAGTGGACTCGAGCATACCGAAGCTAACTTATTGGCTAATATACTGAAATTAAGGCGTAAAGAATGACAGCTTTTTATCGCACACTAAGAGAGAATGTTAAAAATGATTTGACAAAGTACAGACATGAGATTAACCAGGCCCTGGGAGATATTAGGGAGGACCTGAAAACCACAACAACACGAGTTGAGGATGCGGAGCAGCGTGTCGAGAAACAGAGGAGTAACCTGGCACTGGAAATGAATCACACTCAAAGCAAAGTTTGTGAACACATTTTATTTCTCCCACAAATCAGGCTGTAAGAGGGTTGTGGCTATACTGCTCCCAAATAGAATAGACTTCCAACTAACAACTGAAATTAAAGATAAAGAAGTTTGTTTAATTAATTAGAGGCAGAAGTTCCTTGACTGAATGTGAATATGCAAACAGGACATGATAGATCATTCATCAAAAAGATTTTTGTGCTACAAAGTTGGAAATTATGCCTAAAATGATGAAGAAGGGGTGGCAGTGGCCTACTGGTTACTTTACACATTTTATGTACGGAGACTATAGTCTTCAAATTTGGTGGCCCGAGTAGGAATCCAACCTGTCTCTCCTTTCCCGCATGTCAATCCCCTCTCCCTTATTTCTGTCTCCATCCACTGTCCTGTTTCTGTAATAACCGCATAAAAAGCCCCAAAATAAACCTTTAAAAAATGATTTTATAAAACAGAATATTAATAATAATATCACAATAATTTATAATGACTTAATAATGGTTAAAAGCATTATGCTGAGGTCAAAGAATGCTTTGTGTTTGAATTTGGTGAACTGGCCCTTTAAGACGGAATGTTGACTCTGTTATAGAATTAGAACATGTCCTTTGATGATGTCATCACAGGCTGATTCTGGTGTCTTGTTGACTCTGTTATAGAATTAGAACATGTCCTTTGATGATGTCATCACAGGCTGATTCTGGTGTCTCATTGACCTGTTGGAAACTCTATCAACTGAACGAGGACACGTGTTTCTGTTAGTGAAGGTATATCAAAAAGCCGTTAAATCGCAGCTACACTGATTCACAGTTGGTCATTTCTGAATAAGACAATGAACAACCACAGATCAGGAAGATTATTCTCCACTCCGGACATGGGCTCAGTGAAGAACCCTAACCCTGAGAGCAGTTCTGATAAAGAGGAGATCGAGAGACCACGGGATTCAGATGAGGATCTTCAGGAGAGCTCAGATGAGGAGTTAAGTTGTTGGGATTCAGATGCCCAGTCTGCAAATGAAGAGGAGGACAACAGCTCAGATGAGGAGAATTCTTGTGACCTGGCCGAGGAGTTTAATGAAGAGGAGGATAAGATCGTAAAGCTGGAGAATGTTTATCTGGCCGAGGAGTTGAATGAAGAGGAGGATAAGATCGTAAAGCTGGAGAATGTTTATCTGGCTGAGGAGTTGAATGAAGAGGAGGAAGAGAGCGTAGATGAGGAGAATTCTTATCTGGCTGAGGAGTTGAATGAAGAGGAGGATAAGATCGTAAAGCTGGAGAATGTTTATCTGGCCGAGGAGTTGAATGAAGAGGAGGATAAGATCGTAAAGCTGGAGAATGTTTATCTGGCTGAGGAGTTGAATGAAGAGGAGGAAGAGAGCGTAGATGAGGAGAATTCTTATCTGGTCGAGGAGTTTAATGAAGAGGAGGAAGAGAGCGTAGATGAGGAGAATTCTTATCTGGTCGAGGAGTTTAATGAAGAGGAGGAAAACACGACTGAATCCCTCATGAACTCTCTTGCAGCAGTAAACAGACAGCAGCAAGAAGCAGCAGAGGATGTGGGGGTAAATTGTGCTGAAGTCATGGCACTGAAAGACCACATCGCTGTGCAGCAGGAGGAAAGTCTAGAGAAAGACAACACAATCAGGTCTCTCTGTGTCGTTATTGAGAATCTTCGAAGTGCAATGGGAAACCGAGATGAAATGGTTTCCTGTCTGCAGGACAAAGTTAAACTGTTGGCCTCAGATCTGGAAGCTTCTTTCTCCCAGCAGCACAAGGAAGCAGAAAGACTCTCCCATCTGACTCAGGAAAACCAAAAGCTGGTTTCTGAGAATGAAAGACTGCAGAGTGAACTCCAATCTGCCCTGCTCGCTCTGAAAGAGCTCCAGGAAGAAGAAACAGGTGGCAGCAGATCTGAGGAGGAACATCTCAGGGCTCAAGTAGCTGATCTCATGAAGTCACAGACAGAGCTCCTGCTGAGCAAAGAAGAGCTGAAAGGAACAGTCTATGACATGACAGCAGAGCTCGAAGGGAAAAACACCATCATCAACAACCTCAAGAACAATCTGGAGGCGTGCCACATTCAGCAAGAACGATCAGAAGAGCTTTATCAGTTGAATTGTGCTGAGCAACAGGAGGACAGTCTGCAGAAAGACAAGGAAATAGGATCCCTGCACTTCAATATTCAGACTCTACTAACTGAAGCTGAAGACCGAGACAACACGGTTTCTGCACTGGAAATCAAAGTCAAACAGTTGGCCTCAGACCTTGAAGAAGAACAAGCAAAAAACAGTTCTCTTCAGAGGGACCTCGAGGCTGCTCAGTTGAATTGTGCTGAGAAGCAACAGGAGGACAGTCTGCAGAAAGACAAGGAAATAGGATCCCTGCACTTCAATATTCAGACTCTACTAACTGAAGCTGAAGACCGAGACAACACGGTTTCTGCACTGGAAATCAAAGTCAAACAGTTGGCCTCAGACCTTGAAGAAGAACAAGCAAAAAACAGTTCTCTTCAGAGGGACCTCGAGGCTGCTCAGTTGAATTGTGCTGAGAAGCAACAGGAGGACAGTCTGCAGAAAGACAAGGAAATAGGATCCCTGCACTTCAATATTCAGACTCTACTAACTGAAGCTGAAGACCGAGACAACACGGTTTCTGCGCTGGAAATCAAAGTCAAACAGTTGGCCTCAGACCTTGAAGAAGAACAAGCAAAAAACAGTTCTCTTCAGAGGGACCTCGAGGCTGCTGTCTCCCGGCCACAGAAGGAGGTAGAGGAATCAGAAGAGCTGGAAAGTCTGACTCCTGAAAATGAAAAACAGGCTTCTGAGATCACAAGGCTGAAAGGTGAACTCAAGGCTGCCAAGCTCGCTGAAGAACAGCTGCAGAAAGAAGGTAGCAGAAGAGATGAGGAGAATAAGGAGCAAAAAGCTCTGCTCATTAAAGCGCGTAAAACCCTTCAAAGTCGAAAGAAGGAGCTCCTTGAGAAGTCCCAGGCTTTAGAAAATAGTCTGGCTGCTGAAAAAGTATTAAAGTCTGCCCTCGAAGATGAAAAAATGTGCTCCAAGCGAATGTTCTCACAACAGCAGGCAGCACCTGATGCCGCCGAGTCCTCAAAGCGTCTGATGGACGAAGTGAAGATGTTGAGGAAGGAGAACGCAGACATCAGGGCTCAACTGGAGACCACATTTAGAGAACACCAGCAAACCAAGGCAAAATATGAGTTTCTTTATGAGCACCAGGAACAGATGCTTTCCTCAAAGACTGATATCATCTCAGAAAATAAGATCACCACCATGAACCTCCAGATCATGGTAGAAGACTTGAAGGCAGCACAGCTCGAGAGCAGGACAAGGCAGACATCTCTGGAAGGTGCACTCAGAGAGACGAGGGAGAAGACGTGTGAGCTGCAACAGGCAGCTAATAAAGCTGCCGCTCAGCTCGAGACAGAAAAGACCAAGTGCTTCAAGCAAGGACTCGAGCTGCAGGAAGCTTTGATCAAGAACAACGTGTGTCTGAAGGAAAGGCAGAACCTGTTGGAGGCTCTTCAGAGAACTCAGGACACCGGCTTCATGCAAACCAAACAACAGATGCAAACGGCCGACATCGACCTCAGGCTCATCAGGCAACAAGTGGAACTGGACCAAAGCAGGACGGCTTTCCGCAAGCTGCATGATCAACACGCTGAACTGGGGAAGGAGAACTCCGACCTTAAAGGCAGCTATCGTAAGCTGCGTTACGCTTACAAGGATCTCAAGGTCCAATACAAAACGCTCTGCATCGCCAGCGATTACTCCCAATCATAACCCCGCCCACCTCGCTCCAAGGTAACCTGTCCCCAAATATCCTCTTCATCCAACCAAGCACAACTCCTCCAACAAGTGCTGTACTCCAGCGGATGAGCCTCATCACTCTTTCTGTCTTATTCTTTGTTTGTTTGTTTTTTTGTTTGGTGGGCACGGCGGTGCAGTGGGTAGCACTGTCACCCCCCCCCCCCCTCTGGGAGGAGTTTAGCGTGTTCTCCCCGTGTCCATGTGGGTTTCCTCCGGGACGCTCCGGTTTCCTCCCACAGTCCAAAAATATGCACTATTAATGAATTGGCTGCTTTCAATAAATTAATAAATCAAATCATATCTGAAAATAAAATAAATATTAATCATAGCAACAAGAGAAATGTGTCGTCTCCCATTGAACAGTTTATAATAAAAAATGAAAACATGTCGGAGTGATTTTCACAAAATGCAGATATTTTGTGCTTTGTTGTGATAGAAACGACCTTGTTTTAAATATTAAAAAGACCGAGGAGATGGTGTTTGATCCCAGGCGAGTGGGTGATCATCGGCCTGTGGTCATCCACAAGGAACCCATCACACATGTCTGCTCTTACAAGTGTCTCATGGTTCATATTGACAACACTCTCAGCTGGAGAACCCATGTTGAGAGTCTCTGCTCTAGACTGCAACAGCGTGTACTTCTTAGGCAGTTTGAGAGTCTCTGACATTCAGCAGAAATTCATGTAGTTATTCTACAATGCTGTTTGTGAAAGCATGATCAGATAAGGGATAACAGCCTGGCACTGTCACTTGTCAGTTCAGTTAAAATCACAGATAACTTGTCTTGTGCAGACTGCTCTGAAAATCATGGGCGTCAAAAAAACATCCATCTCTCCAAACACTCTATGAGCAGTCTGTTGTTAGACAGGCACAGAAAATAGTGTCTGATCCTACCCACATTCTTCACTCTGAGTTTCAGCTTTGACCCTCTGGGAGAAGATTCAGGGTCCCTCAGACCCAGCTGAACCGCTACAAACATTCATTTGTGCCAATGTCCGTTAATATTCTGAATAGCAGGTAATGTAGGATGTGCCCAGGGTCAGTGCAATATGCCAATATGTTACTGCTGCAAGAAGGTGTTTTTATGGAATTGTTACTTCACATGCTCTATGTTTTGTATGATCTCTATTTATGTATTTTATTTGTTATTCTCTTGTAACTCCAGTCCAATAAAAATGTCCTTTTGGGGACAATAAAGTATATCTTATTATTTTTGTTGTGTCATACAACTATGGTCTGCTCGGTTTGTTAAAGTGTCTGCAGATAACGCTTGTGTTGAATTGGTGCTTTACAAATAAAGATGGATTGATTAATTAGGCCTCTAACTCTGACAGTAAGAGAAACATTGACAGAGAACTGGAGGCAGAGCTGGTTTTATAAATCACAACAAGTTTGGACCTTTTAATTTTCCCTTCTTGTTTAATATGAAATATTTCCAATGCAGAACTTCCAGAGGGCTTTGGGTTGGCACGCAGATTGGCAGATTCAAGTTTTTTAACAAGTAAAAACACCTCATGGTATATGGAAGGGGAGAAACACAAAAATTGTTCATGTAAACCAAATACAAGATCAGAGAAAAACAAGTAAACAGCCATGGAGAATGACGAAATAAATAAATGCTAACTCGCCCAGCATAAGTGGACTCGAGCATACCGAAGCTAACTTATTGGCTAATATACTGAAATTAAGGCGTAAAGAATGACAGCTTTTTATCGCACACTAAGAGAGAATGTTAAAAATGATTTGACAAAGTACAGACATGAGATTAACCAGGCCCTGGGAGATATTAGGGAGGACCTGAAAACCACAACAACACGAGTTGAGGATGCGGAGCAGCGTGTCGAGAAACAGAGGAGTAACCTGGCACTGGAAATGAATCACACTCAAAGCAAAGTTTGTGAACACATTTTATTTCTCCCACAAATCAGGCTGTAAGAGGGTTGTGGCTATACTACTCCCAAATAGAATAGACTTCCAACTAACAACTGAAATTAAAGATAAAGAAGTTTGTTTAATTAATTAGAGGCAGAAGTTCCTTGACTGAATGTGAATATGCAAACAGGACATGATAGATCATTCATCAAAAAGATTTTTGTGCTACAAAGTTGGAAATTATGCCTAAAATGATGAAGAAGGGGTGGCAGTGGCCTACTGGTTACTTTACACATTTTATGTACGGAGACTATAGTCTTCAAATTTGGTGGCCCGAGTAGGAATCCAACCTGTCTCTCCTTTCCCGCATGTCAATCCCCTCTCCCTTATTTCTGTCTCCATCCACTGTCCTGTTTCTGTAATAACCGCATAAAAAGCCCCAAAATAAACCTTTAAAAAATGATTTTATAAAACAGAATATTAATAATAATATCACAATAATTTATAATGACTTAATAATGGTTAAAAGCATTATGCTGAGGTCAAAGAATGCTTTGTGTTTGAATTTGGTGAACTGGCCCTTTAAGACGGAATGTTGACTCTGTTATAGAATTAGAACATGTCCTTTGATGATGTCATCACAGGCTGATTCTGGTGTCTTGTTGACTCTGTTATAGAATTAGAACATGTCCTTTGATGATGTCATCACAGGCTGATTCTGGTGTCTCATTGACCTGTTGGAAACTCTATCAACTGAACGAGGACACGTGTTTCTGTTAGTGAAGGTATATCAAAAAGCCGTTAAATCGCAGCTACACTGATTCACAGTTGGTCATTTCTGAATAAGACAATGAACAACCACAGATCAGGAAGATTATTCTCCACTCCGGACATGGGCTCAGTGAAGAACCCTAACCCTGAGAGCAGTTCTGATAAAGAGGAGATCGAGAGACCACGGGATTCAGATGAGGATCTTCAGGAGAGCTCAGATGAGGAGTTAAGTTGTTGGGATTCAGATGCCCAGTCTGCAAATGAAGAGGAGGACAACAGCTCAGATGAGGAGAATTCTTGTGACCTGGCCGAGGAGTTTAATGAAGAGGAGGATAAGATCGTAAAGCTGGAGAATGTTTATCTGGCCGAGGAGTTGAATGAAGAGGAGGATAAGATCGTAAAGCTGGAGAATGTTTATCTGGCTGAGGAGTTGAATGAAGAGGAGGAAGAGAGCGTAGATGAGGAGAATTCTTATCTGGCTGAGGAGTTTAATGAAGAGGAGGATAAGATCGTAAAGCTGGAGAATGTTTATCTGGCTGAGGAGTTGAATGAAGAGGAGGAAGAGAGCGTAGATGAGGAGAATGTTTATCTGGCTGAGGAGTTGAATGAAGAGGAGGAAGAGAGCGTAGATGAGGAGAATTCTTATCTGGTCGAGGAGTTTAATGAAGAGGAGGAAAACACGACTGAATCCCTCATGAACTCTCTTGCAGCAGTAAACAGACAGCAGCAAGAAGCAGCAGAGGATGTGGGGGTAAATTGTGCTGAAGTCATGGCACTGAAAGACCACATCGCTGTGCAGCAGGAGGAAAGTCTAGAGAAAGACAACACAATCAGGTCTCTCTGTGTCGTTATTGAGAATCTTCGAAGTGCAATGGGAAACCGAGATGAAATGGTTTCCTGTCTGCAGGACAAAGTTAAACTGTTGGCCTCAGATCTGGAAGCTTCTTTCTCCCAGCAGCACAAGGAAGCAGAAAGACTCTCCCATCTGACTCAGGAAAACCAAAAGCTGGTTTCTGAGAATGAAAGACTGCAGAGTGAACTCCAATCTGCCCTGCTCGCTCTGAAAGAGCTCCAGGAAGAAGAAACAGGTGGCAGCAGATCTGAGGAGGAACATCTCAGGGCTCAAGTAGCTGATCTCATGAAGTCACAGACAGAGCTCCTGCTGAGCAAAGAAGAGCTGAAAGGAACAGTCTATGACATGACAGCAGAGCTCGAAGGGAAAAACACCATCATCAACAACCTCAAGAACAATCTGGAGGCGTGCCACATTCAGCAAGAACGATCAGAAGAGCTTTATCAGTTGAATTGTGCTGAGCAACAGGAGGACAGTCTGCAGAAAGACAAGGAAATAGGATCCCTGCACTTCAATATTCAGACTCTACTAACTGAAGCTGAAGACCGAGACAACACGGTTTCTGCGCTGGAAATCAAAGTCAAACAGTTGGCCTCAGACCTTGAAGAAGAACAAGCAAAAAACAGTTCTCTTCAGAGGGACCTCGAGGCTGCTCAGTTGAATTGTGCTGAGAAGCAACAGGAGGACAGTCTGCAGAAAGACAAGGAAATAGGATCCCTGCACTTCAATATTCAGACTCTACTAACTGAAGCTGAAGACCGAGACAACACGGTTTCTGCGCTGGAAATCAAAGTCAAACAGTTGGCCTCAGACCTTGAAGAAGAACAAGCAAAAAACAGTTCTCTTCAGAGGGACCTCGAGGCTGCTGTCTCCCGGCCACAGAAGGACGTAGAGGAATCAGAAGAGCTGGAAAGTCTGACTCCTGAAAATGAAAAACAGGCTTCTGAGATCACAAGGCTGAAAGGTGAACTCAAGGCTGCCAAGCTCGCTGAAGAACAGCTGCAGAAAGAAGGTAGCAGAAGAGATGAGGAGAATAAGGAGCAAAAAGCTCTGCTCATTAAAGCGCGTAAAACCCTTCAAAGTCGAAAGAAGGAGCTCCTTGAGAAGTCCCAGGCTTTAGAAAATAGTCTGGCTGCTGAAAAAGTATTAAAGTCTGCCCTCGAAGATGAAAAAATGTGCTCCAAGCGAATGTTCTCACAACAGCAGGCAGCACCTGATGCCGCCGAGTCCTCAAAGCGTCTGATGGACGAAGTGAAGATGTTGAGGAAGGAGAACGCAGACATCAGGGCTCAACTGGAGACCACATTTAGAGAACACCAGCAAACCAAGGCAAAATACGAGTTTCTTTATGAGCACCAGGAACAGATGCTTTCCTCAAAGACTGATATCATCTCAGAAAATAAGATCACCACCATGAACCTCCAGATCATGGTAGAAGACTTGAAGGCAGCACAGCTCGAGAGCAGGACAAGGCAGACATCTCTGGAAGGTGCACTCAGAGAGACGAGGGAGAAGACGTGTGAGCTGCAACAGGCAGCTGATAAAGCTGCCGCTCAGCTCGAGACAGAAAAGACCAAGTGCTTCAAGCAAGGACTCGAGCTGCAGGAAGCTTTGATCAAGAACAACGTGTGTCTGAAGGAAAGGCAGAACCTGTTGGAGGCTCTTCAGAGAACTCAGGACACCGGCTTCATGCAAACCAAACAACAGATGCAAACGGCCGACATCGACCTCAGGCTCATCAGACAACAAGTGGAACTGGACCAAAGCAGGACGGCTTTCCGCAAGCTGCATGATCAACACGCTGAACTGGGGAAGGAGAACTCCGACCTTAAAGGCAGCTATCGTAAGCTGCGTTACGCTTACAAGGATCTCAAGGTCCAATACAAAACGCTCTGCATCGCCAGCGATTACTCCCAATCATAACCCCGCCCACCTCGCTCCAAGGTAACCTGTCCCCAAATATCCTCTTCATCCAACCAAGCACAACTCCTCCAACAAGTGCTGTACTCCAGCGGATGAGCCTCATCACTCTTTCTGTCTTATTCTTTGTTTGTTTGTTTTTTTGTTTGGTGGGCACGGCGGTGCAGTGGGTAGCACTGTCACCCCCCCCCCCCTCTGGGAGGAGTTTAGCGTGTTCTCCCCGTGTCCATGTGGGTTTCCTCCGGGACGCTCCGGTTTCCTCCCACAGTCCAAAAATATGCACTATTAATGAATTGGCTGCTTTCAATAAATTAATAAATCAAATCATATCTGAAAATAAAATAAATATTAATCATAGCAACAAGAGAAATGTGTCGTCTCCCATTGAACAGTTTATAATAAAAAATGAAAACATGTCGGAGTGATTTTCACAAAATGCAGATATTTTGTGCTTTGTTGTGATAGAAACGACCTTGTTTTAAATATTAAAAAGACCGAGGAGATGGTGTTTGATCCCAGGCGAGTGGGTGATCATCGGCCTGTGGTCATCCACAAGGAACCCATCACACATGTCTGCTCTTACAAGTGTCTCATGGTTCATATTGACAACACTCTCAGCTGGAGAACCCATGTTGAGAGTCTCTGCTCTAGACTGCAACAGCGTGTACTTCTTAGGCAGTTTGAGAGTCTCTGACATTCAGCAGAAATTCATGTAGTTATTCTACAATGCTGTTTGTGAAAGCATGATCAGATAAGGGATAACAGCCTGGCACTGTCACTTGTCAGTTCAGTTAAAATCACAGATAACTTGTCTTGTGCAGACTGCTCTGAAAATCATGGGCGTCAAAAAAACATCCATCTCTCCAAACACTCTATGAGCAGTCTGTTGTTAGACAGGCACAGAAAATAGTGTCTGATCCTACCCACATTCTTCACTCTGAGTTTCAGCTTTGACCCTCTGGGAGAAGATTCAGGGTCCCTCAGACCCAGCTGAACCGCTACAAACATTCATTTGTGCCAATGTCCGTTAATATTCTGAATAGCAGGTAATGTAGGATGTGCCCAGGGTCAGTGCAATATGCCAATATGTTACTGCTGCAAGAAGGTGTTTTTATGGAATTGTTACTTCACATGCTCTATGTTTTGTATGATCTCTATTTATGTATTTTATTTGTTATTCTCTTGTAACTCCAGTCCAATAAAAATGTCCTTTTGGGGACAATAAAGTATATCTTATTATTTTTGTTGTGTCATACAACTATGGTCTGCTCGGTTTGTTAAAGTGTCTGCAGATAACGCTTGTTATGAATTGGTGCTTTACAAATAAAGATGGATTGATTAATTAGGCCTCTAACTCTGACAGTAAGAGAAACATTGACAGAGAACTGGAGGCAGAGCTGGTTTTATAAATCACAACAAGTTTGGACCTTTTAATTTTCCCTTCTTGTTTAATATGAAATATTTCCAATGCAGAACTTCCAGAGGGCTTTGGGTTGGCACGCAGATTGGCAGATTCAAGTTTTTTAACAAGTAAAAACACCTCATGGTATATGGAAGGGGAGAAACACAAAAATTGTTCATGTAAACCAAATACAAGATCAGAGAAAAACAAGTAAACAGCCATGGAGAATGACGAAATAAATAAATGCTAACTCGCCCAGCATAAGTGGACTCGAGCATACCGAAGCTAACTTATTGGCTAATATACTGAAATTAAGGCGTAAAGAATGACAGCTTTTTATCGCACACTAAGAGAGAATGTTAAAAATGATTTGACAAAGTACAGACATGAGATTAACCAGGCCCTGGGAGATATTAGGGAGGACCTGAAAACCACAACAACACGAGTTGAGGATGCGGAGCAGCGTGTCGAGAAACAGAGGAGTAACCTGGCACTGGAAATGAATCACACTCAAAGCAAAGTTTGTGAACACATTTTATTTCTCCCACAAATCAGGCTGTAAGAGGGTTGTGGCTATACTACTCCCAAATAGAATAGACTTCCAACTAACAACTGAAATTAAAGATAAAGAAGTTTGTTTAATTAATTAGAGGCAGAAGTTCCTTGACTGAATGTGAATATGCAAACAGGACATGATAGATCATTCATCAAAAAGATTTTTGTGCTACAAAGTTGGAAATTATGCCTAAAATGATGAAGAAGGGGTGGCAGTGGCCTACTGGTTACTTTACACATTTTATGTACGGAGACTATAGTCTTCAAATTTGGTGGCCCGAGTAGGAATCCAACCTGTCTCTCCTTTCCCGCATGTCAATCCCCTCTCCCTTATTTCTGTCTCCATCCACTGTCCTGTTTCTGTAATAACCGCATAAAAAGCCCCAAAATAAACCTTTAAAAAATGATTTTATAAAACAGAATATTAATAATAATATCACAATAATTTATAATGACTTAATAATGGTTAAAAGCATTATGCTGAGGTCAAAGAATGCTTTGTGTTTGAATTTGGTGAACTGGCCCTTTAAGACGGAATGTTGACTCTGTTATAGAATTAGAACATGTCCTTTGATGATGTCATCACAGGCTGATTCTGGTGTCTTGTTGACTCTGTTATAGAATTAGAACATGTCCTTTGATGATGTCATCACAGGCTGATTCTGGTGTCTCATTGACCTGTTGGAAACTCTATCAACTGAACGAGGACACGTGTTTCTGTTAGTGAAGGTATATCAAAAAGCCGTTAAATCGCAGCTACACTGATTCACAGTTGGTCATTTCTGAATAAGACAATGAACAACCACAGATCAGGAAGATTATTCTCCACTCCGGACATGGGCTCAGTGAAGAACCCTAACCCTGAGAGCAGTTCTGATAAAGAGGAGATCGAGAGACCACGGGATTCAGATGAGGATCTTCAGGAGAGCTCAGATGAGGAGTTAAGTTGTTGGGATTCAGATGCCCAGTCTGCAAATGAAGAGGAGGACAACAGCTCAGATGAGGAGAATTCTTGTGACCTGGCCGAGGAGTTTAATGAAGAGGAGGATAAGATCGTAAAGCTGGAGAATGTTTATCTGGCCGAGGAGTTGAATGAAGAGGAGGATAAGATCGTAAAGCTGGAGAATGTTTATCTGGCTGAGGAGTTGAATGAAGAGGAGGAAGAGAGCGTAGATGAGGAGAATTCTTATCTGGCTGAGGAGTTTAATGAAGAGGAGGATAAGATCGTAAAGCTGGAGAATGTTTATCTGGCTGAGGAGTTGAATGAAGAGGAGGAAGAGAGCGTAGATGAGGAGAATTCTTATCTGGTCGAGGAGTTTAATGAAGAGGAGGAAAACACGACTGAATCCCTCATGAACTCTCTTGCAGCAGTAAACAGACAGCAGCAAGAAGCAGCAGAGGATGTGGGGGTAAATTGTGCTGAAGTCATGGCACTGAAAGACCACATCGCTGTGCAGCAGGAGGAAAGTCTAGAGAAAGACAACACAATCAGGTCTCTCTGTGTCGTTATTGAGAATCTTCGAAGTGCAATGGGAAACCGAGATGAAATGGTTTCCTGTCTGCAGGACAAAGTTAAACTGTTGGCCTCAGATCTGGAAGCTTCTTTCTCCCAGCAGCACAAGGAAGCAGAAAGACTCTCCCATCTGACTCAGGAAAACCAAAAGCTGGTTTCTGAGAATGAAAGACTGCAGAGTGAACTCCAATCTGCCCTGCTCGCTCTGAAAGAGCTCCAGGAAGAAGAAACAGGTGGCAGCAGATCTGAGGAGGAACATCTCAGGGCTCAAGTAGCTGATCTCATGAAGTCACAGACAGAGCTCCTGCTGAGCAAAGAAGAGCTGAAAGGAACAGTCTATGACATGACAGCAGAGCTCGAAGGGAAAAACACCATCATCAACAACCTCAAGAACAATCTGGAGGCGTGCCACATTCAGCAAGAACGATCAGAAGAGCTTTATCAGTTGAATTGTGCTGAGCAACAGGAGGACAGTCTGCAGAAAGACAAGGAAATAGGATCCCTGCACTTCAATATTCAGACTCTACTAACTGAAGCTGAAGACCGAGACAACACGGTTTCTGCACTGGAAATCAAAGTCAAACAGTTGGCCTCAGACCTTGAAGAAGAACAAGCAAAAAACAGTTCTCTTCAGAGGGACCTCGAGGCTGCTGTCTCCCGGCCACAGAAGGAGGTAGAGGAATCAGAAGAGCTGGAAAGTCTGACTCCTGAAAATGAAAAACAGGCTTCTGAGATCACAAGGCTGAAAGGTGAACTCAAGGCTGCCAAGCTCGCTGGAGAACAGCTGCAGAAAGAAGGTAGCAGAAGAGATGAGGAGAATAAGGAGCAAAAAGCTCTGCTCATTAAAGCGCGTAAAACCCTTCAAAGTCGAAAGAAGGAGCTCCTTGAGAAGTCCCAGGCTTTAGAAAATAGTCTGGCTGCTGAAAAAGTATTAAAGTCTGCCCTCGAAGATGAAAAAATGTGCTCCAAGCGAATGTTCTCACAACAGCAGGCAGCACCTGATGCCGCCGAGTCCTCAAAGCGTCTGATGGACGAAGTGAAGATGTTGAGGAAGGAGAACGCAGACATCAGGGCTCAACTGGAGACCACATTTAGAGAACACCAGCAAACCAAGGCAAAATACGAGTTTCTTTATGAGCACCAGGAACAGATGCTTTCCTCAAAGACTGATATCATCTCAGAAAATAAGATCACCACCATGAACCTCCAGATCATGGTAGAAGACTTGAAGGCAGCACAGCTCGAGAGCAGGACAAGGCAGACATCTCTGGAAGGTGCACTCAGAGAGACGAGGGAGAAGACGTGTGAGCTGCAACAGGCAGCTGATAAAGCTGCTGCTCAGCTCGAGACAGAAAAGACCAAGTGCTTCAAGCAAGGACTCGAGCTGCAGGAAGCTTTGATCAAGAACAACGTGTGTCTGAAGGAAAGGCAGAACCTGTTGGAGGCTCTTCAGAGAACTCAGGACACCGGCTTCATGCAAACCAAACAACAGATGCAAACGGCCGACATCGACCTCAGGCTCATCAGGCAACAAGTGGAACTGGACCAAAGCAGGACGGCTTTCCGCAAGCTGCATGATCAACACGCTGAACTGGGGAAGGAGAACTCCGACCTTAAAGGCAGCTATCGTAAGCTGCGTTACGCTTACAAGGATCTCAAGGTCCAATACAAAACGCTCTGCATCGCCAGCGATTACTCCCAATCATAACCCCGCCCACCTCGCTCCAAGGTAACCTGTCCCCAAATATCCTCTTCATCCAACCAAGCACAACTCCTCCAACAAGTGCTGTACTCCAGCGGATGAGCCTCATCACTCTTTCTGTCTTATTCTTTGTTTGTTTGTTTTTTTGTTTGGTGGGCACGGCGGTGCAGTGGGTAGCACTGTCACCCCCCCCCCCCCCCCCCCTCTGGGAGGAGTTTAGCGTGTTCTCCCCGTGTCCATGTGGGTTTCCTCCGGGACGCTCCGGTTTCCTCCCACAGTCCAAAAATATGCACTATTAATGAATTGGCTGCTTTCAATAAATTAATAAATCAAATCATATCTGAAAATAAAATAAATATTAATCATAGCAACAAGAGAAATGTGTCGTCTCCCATTGAACAGTTTATAATAAAAAATGAAAACATGTCGGAGTGATTTTCACAAAATGCAGATATTTTGTGCTTTGTTGTGATAGAAACGACCTTGTTTTAAATATTAAAAAGACCGAGGAGATGGTGTTTGATCCCAGGCGAGTGGGTGATCATCGGCCTGTGGTCATCCACAAGGAACCCATCACACATGTCTGCTCTTACAAGTGTCTCATGGTTCATATTGACAACACTCTCAGCTGGAGAACCCATGTTGAGAGTCTCTGCTCTAGACTGCAACAGCGTGTACTTCTTAGGCAGTTTGAGAGTCTCTGACATTCAGCAGAAATTCATGTAGTTATTCTACAATGCTGTTTGTGAAAGCATGATCAGATAAGGGATAACAGCCTGGCACTGTCACTTGTCAGTTCAGTTAAAATCACAGATAACTTGTCTTGTGCAGACTGCTCTGAAAATCATGGGCGTCAAAAAAACATCCATCTCTCCAAACACTCTATGAGCAGTCTGTTGTTAGACAGGCACAGAAAATAGTGTCTGATCCTACCCACATTCTTCACTCTGAGTTTCAGCTTTGACCCTCTGGGAGAAGATTCAGGGTCCCTCAGACCCAGCTGAACCGCTACAAACATTCATTTGTGCCAATGTCCGTTAATATTCTGAATAGCAGGTAATGTAGGATGTGCCCAGGGTCAGTGCAATATGCCAATATGTTACTGCTGCAAGAAGGTGTTTTTATGGAATTGTTACTTCACATGCTCTATGTTTTGTATGATCTCTATTTATGTATTTTATTTGTTATTCTCTTGTAACTCCAGTCCAATAAAAATGTCCTTTTGGGGACAATAAAGTATATCTTATTATTTTTGTTGTGTCATACAACTATGGTCTGCTCGGTTTGTTAAAGTGTCTGCAGATAACGCTTGTGTTGAATTGGTGCTTTACAAATAAAGATGGATTGATTAATTAGGCCTCTAACTCTGACAGTAAGAGAAACATTGACAGAGAACTGGAGGCAGAGCTGGTTTTATAAATCACAACAAGTTTGGACCTTTTAATTTTCCCTTCTTGTTTAATATGAAATATTTCCAATGCAGAACTTCCAGAGGGCTTTGGGTTGGCACGCAGATTGGCAGATTCAAGTTTTTTAACAAGTAAAAACACCTCATGGTATATGGAAGGGGAGAAACACAAAAATTGTTCATGTAAACCAAATACAAGATCAGAGAAAAACAAGTAAACAGCCATGGAGAATGACGAAATAAATAAATGCTAACTCGCCCAGCATAAGTGGACTCGAGCATACCGAAGCTAACTTATTGGCTAATATACTGAAATTAAGGCGTAAAGAATGACAGCTTTTTATCGCACACTAAGAGAGAATGTTAAAAATGATTTGACAAAGTACAGACATGAGATTAACCAGGCCCTGGGAGATATTAGGGAGGACCTGAAAACCACAACAACACGAGTTGAGGATGCGGAGCAGCGTGTCGAGAAACAGAGGAGTAACCTGGCACTGGAAATGAATCACACTCAAAGCAAAGTTTGTGAACACATTTTATTTCTCCCACAAATCAGGCTGTAAGAGGGTTGTGGCTATACTACTCCCAAATAGAATAGACTTCCAACTAACAACTGAAATTAAAGATAAAGAAGTTTGTTTAATTAATTAGAGGCAGAAGTTCCTTGACTGAATGTGAATATGCAAACAGGACATGATAGATCATTCATCAAAAAGATTTTTGTGTTACAAAGTTGGAAATTATGCCTAAAATGATGAAGAAGGGGTGGCAGTGGCCTACTGGTTACTTTACACATTTTATGTACGGAGACTATAGTCTTCAAATTTGGTGGCCCGAGTAGGAATCCAACCTGTGTCTCCTTTCCCGCATGTCAATCCCCTCTCCCTTATTTCTGTCTCCATCCACTGTCCTGTTTCTGTAATAACCGCATAAAAAGCCCCAAAATAAACCTTTAAAAAATGATTTTATAAAACAGAATATTAATAATAATATCACAATAATTTATAATGACTTAATAATGGTTAAAAGCATTATGCTGAGGTCAAAGAATGCTTTGTGTTTGAATTTGGTGAACTGGCCCTTTAAGACGGAATGTTGACTCTGTTATAGAATTAGAACATGTCCTTTGATGATGTCATCACAGGCTGATTCTGGTGTCTCATTGACCTGTTGGAAACTCTATCAACTGAACGAGGACACGTGTTTCTGTTAGTGAAGGTATATCAAAAAGCCGTTAAATCGCAGCTACACTGATTCACAGTTGGTCATTTCTGAATAAGACAATGAACAACCACAGATCAGGAAGATTATTCTCCACTCCGGACATGGGCTCAGTGAAGAACCCTAACCCTGAGAGCAGTTCTGATAAAGAGGAGATCGAGAGACCACGGGATTCAGATGAGGATCTTCAGGAGAGCTCAGATGAGGAGTTAAGTCGTTGGGATTCAGATGCCCAGTCTGCAAATGAAGAGGAGGACAACAGCTCAGATGAGGAGAATTCTTGTGACCTGGCCGAGAAGTTTAATGAAGAGGAGGATAAGATCGTAAAGCTGGAGAATGTTTATCTGGCCGAGGAGTTGAATGAAGAGGAGGATAAGATCGTAAAGCTGGAGAATGTTTATCTGGCTGAGGAGTTGAATGAAGAGGAGGAAGAGAGCGTAGATGAGGAGAATTCTTATCTGGCTGAGGAGTTTAATGAAGAGGAGGATAAGATCGTAAAGCTGGAGAATGTTTATCTGGCTGAGGAGTTGAATGAAGAGGAGGAAGAGAGCGTAGATGAGGAGAATTCTTATCTGGTCGAGGAGTTGAATGAAGAGGAGGAAGAGAGCGTAGATGAGGAGAATTCTTATCTGGTCGAGGAGTTTAATGAAGAGGAGGAAAACACGACTGAATCCCTCATGAACTCTCTTGCAGCAGTAAACAGACAGCAGCAAGAAGCAGCAGAGGATGTGGGGGTAAATTGTGCTGAAGTCATGGCACTGAAAGACCACATCGCTGTGCAGCAGGAGGAAAGTCTAGAGAAAGACAACACAATCAGGTCTCTCTGTGTCGTTATTGAGAATCTTCGAAGTGCAATGGGAAACCGAGATGAAATGGTTTCCTGTCTGCAGGACAAAGTTAAACTGTTGGCCTCAGATCTGGAAGCTTCTTTCTCCCAGCAGCACAAGGAAGCAGAAAGACTCTCCCATCTGACTCAGGAAAACCAAAAGCTGGTTTCTGAGAATGAAAGACTGCAGAGTGAACTCCAATCTGCCCTGCTCGCTCTGAAAGAGCTCCAGGAAGAAGAAACAGGTGGCAGCAGATCTGAGGAGGAACATCTCAGGGCTCAAGTAGCTGATCTCATGAAGTCACAGACAGAGCTCCTGCTGAGCAAAGAAGAGCTGAAAGGAACAGTCTATGACATGACAGCAGAGCTCGAAGGGAAAAACACCATCATCAACAACCTCAAGAACAATCTGGAGGCGTGCCACATTCAGCAAGAACGATCAGAAGAGCTTTATCAGTTGAATTGTGCTGAGCAACAGGAGGACAGTCTGCAGAAAGACAAGGAAATAGGATCCCTGCACTTCAATATTCAGACTCTACTAACTGAAGCTGAAGACCGAGACAACACGGTTTCTGCGCTGGAAATCAAAGTCAAACAGTTGGCCTCAGACCTTGAAGAAGAACAAGCAAAAAACAGTTCTCTTCAGAGGGACCTCGAGGCTGCTCAGTTGAATTGTGCTGAGAAGCAACAGGAGGACAGTCTGCAGAAAGACAAGGAAATAGGATCCCTGCACTTCAATATTCAGACTCTACTAACTGAAGCTGAAGACCGAGACAACACAGTTTCTGCACTGGAAATCAAAGTCAAACAGTTGGCCTCAGACCTTGAAGAAGAACAAGCAAAAAACAGTTCTCTTCAGAGGGACCTCGAGGCTGCTCAGTTGAATTGTGCTGAGAAGCAACAGGAGGACAGTCTGCAGAAAGACAAGGAAATAGGATCCCTGCACTTCAATATTCAGACTCTACTAACTGAAGCTGAAGACCGAGACAACACGGTTTCTGCGCTGGAAATCAAAGTCAAACAGTTGGCCTCAGACCTTAAAGAAGAACAAGCAAAAAACAGTTCTCTTCAGAGGGACCTCGAGGCTGCTGTCTCCCGGCCACAGAAGGACGTAGAGGAATCAGAAGAGCTGGAAAGTCTGACTCCTGAAAATGAAAAACAGGCTTCTGAGATCACAAGGCTGAAAGGTGAACTCAAGGCTGCCAAGCTCGCTGAAGAACAGCTGCAGAAAGAAGGTAGCAGAAGAGATGAGGAGAATAAGGAGCAAAAAGCTCTGCTCATTAAAGCGCGTAAAACCCTTCAAAGTCGAAAGAAGGAGCTCCTTGAGAAGTCCCAGGCTTTAGAAAATAGTCTGGCTGCTGAAAAAGTATTAAAGTCTGCCCTCGAAGATGAAAAAATGTGCTCCAAGCGAATGTTCTCACAACAGCAGGCAGCACCTGATGCCGCCGAGTCCTCAAAGCGTCTGATGGACGAAGTGAAGATGTTGAGGAAGGAGAACGCAGACATCAGGGCTCAACTGGAGACCACATTTAGAGAACACCAGCAAACCAAGGCAAAATATGAGTTTCTTTATGAGCACCAGGAACAGATGCTTTCCTCAAAGACTGATATCATCTCAGAAAATAAGATCACCACCATGAACCTCCAGATCATGGTAGAAGACTTGAAGGCAGCGCAGCTTGAGAGCAGGACAAGGCAGACATCTCTGGAAGGTGCACTCAGAGAGACGAGGGAGAAGACGTGTGAGCTGCAACAGGCAGCTGATAAAGCTGCCGCTCAGCTCGAGACAGAAAAGACCAAGTGCTTCAAGCAAGGACTCGAGCTGCAGGAAGCTTTGATCAAGAACAACGTGTGTCTGAAGGAAAGGCAGAACCTGTTGGAGGCTCTTCAGAGAACTCAGGACACCGGCTTCATGCAAACCAAACAACAGATGCAAACGGCCGACATCGACCTCAGGCTCATCGGGCAACAAGTGGAACTGGACCAAAGCAGGACGGCTTTCCGCAAGCTGCATGATCAACACGCTGAACTGGGGAAGGAGAACTCCGACCTTAAAGGCAGCTATCGTAAGCTGCGTTACGCTTACAAGGATCTCAAGGTCCAATACAAAACGCTCTGCATCGCCAGCGATTACTCCCAATCATAACCCCGCCCACCTCGCTCCAAGGTAACCTGTCCCCAAATATCCTCTTCATCCAACCAAGCACAACTCCTCCAACAAGTGCTGTACTCCAGCGGATGAGCCTCATCACTCTTTCTGTCTTATTCTTTGTTTGTTTGTTTTTTTGTTTGGTGGGCACGGCGGTGCAGTGGGTAGCACTGTCACCCCCCCCCTCTGGGAGGAGTTTAGCGTGTTCTCCCCGTGTCCATGTGGGTTTCCTCCGGGACGCTCCGGTTTCCTCCCACAGTCCAAAAATATGCACTATTAATGAATTGGCTGCTTTCAATAAATTAATAAATCAAATCATATCTGAAAATAAAATAAATATTAATCATAGCAAGAGAAATGTGTCGTCTCCCATTGAACAGTTTATAATAAAAAATGAAAACATGTCGGAGTGATTTTCACAAAATGCCAGAATAATATGTAAAACTCTGCTAACAGGATAAAAAAATATCATAAAAATAAAACATAAGTAAAATGATTGAGAGGGAAGAGGAGAAGAGAGAGAGGAGGGGGAAGAGGAGAAGAGAGAGAGAGGAGGGGGAAGAGGAGAAGGAGAAGAGAGAGAGAGGAGGAAGAGAAGGAGAAGAGAGAGAGAGGGGAGAGAGAGGAGGAAGAGAAGGAGAAGAGAGAGAGAGGGGGAGAGAGAGAGAGGAGGAAGAGAAGGAGAAGAGAGAGAGAGGGGGAGAGAGAGAGAGAGGAGGAGGAAGAGAAGGAGAAGAGAGAGAGAGAGGGGGAGAGAGGGAGGGAGAGAGAGAGTGGGGAGGGAGAGGGGGAGAGAGAGGAGGAAAAGGAGGAAGAGGAGGAGAAGAGAGAGAGGAGGAGGAAGATGAGAAAAGAGAGAGAGGAGGAAGAGAAGGAGAAGAGAGAGGGGAGGAAAAGGAGGAGAGAGAGAGGAGGAGGAGAACAAATGCTCTGAGCCTTAAGTTTGTAATTCCTTTTCTCGTCTTTCATCATCTTTAATGTTTTTATGATTTTACTGTTTATTTGTAACGACATGCATATCTATGAATGCAGGAAACAAGAACAAACAAACAGGTCAGGGTGATTGGCTCTGTCTGTATGAGGAGCATATGGAGCTTTAAAGCTCTCAAATCCTCTTAGCAGAGTTAATCCATGAAAATCACACCTCCAGTTTTCTGATGGATGTCACAGGCGTAGCTCTCACAGGTAGCTAGCCGTGTGGCTCTCACAGGTAGCTAGCCGTGTGGCTTCCAAAGGTAGCTAGCCGTGTGACTCTCACAGGTAGCTAGCTGTGTGGCTCTCAAAGGTATCTAGCCGTGTGGCTCTCAAAGGTAGCTAGCCGTGTGGCTCTCAAAGGTAGCTAGCCGTGTGGCTCTCAAAGGTAGCTAGCCGTGTGGCTCTCAAAGGTATCTAGCCGTGTGGCTCTCACAGATGGCTTTGGCTCATGGGTAAGCCTCCTGGTTACCTGTAAACAAACAACATGCAGAGTGAAGTCACACCTTTTCACCATGTCATATGAAAGCCAGAGAGAGGAGGAGGAGGAAGAGGAGGAGGAGGACGATTTCAGTCAGAGTGGATCTAAAGCATCTTTTTTCAACAGTTTATTTACAGGTGAGTTTATCTACAGGTGTGTTAGGCCATTTGTTGTGTCCATTATAAGATATGTTAATCCTTTATCGATGCCCAGTGGGGAAATTCAAGTGTGGCCCACGTGGGGTCTAACAGTGTGGGCTCAGCAGAGTGTAGCTGACGGACTCAGAGCGTAGAGGGAGCAAGGAGGAGCAGTACATGAAAACAGACACTTTTTTCTGACATTAGCTATTGTGAACGTACAAAAGTAGGTACATAGATTAAATATACAAACCCCAAAAAGGGCATAATATGGGCTCTTTAAATCATACCCTTGAATCTACGCTACTGTGATTGGCTGAATAGGAAGGAGACATCTGATTGGCTACAGACATTTCCCTACAATTCTACAATTCACTTATCAGACGCTTTTATCCAAAGCGACGTACATCAGAGAGTAAGAACAACACAAGCAAGGATCTAGAAAAAAAAGGGAACAATGTCAGTAAGAGCAAACGATCAGCTTTGAGTCTGATTGGACACACAGGTGCTGACAGGAAGTGACCAGAGGCAAAGCACAACATTGACGGCAGTTCTTGAGAGTTCTAATCAGTATAGAAACCATCTTATAAGTCGTCGTTATCAAACAAAAACCATCGTCATTACCATCATCATCATCAATAATATGGAGACCATCATCATTAAGTTAGTAGGTATTCATGAAAGAGCTGGGTCTTTAGCTTTTTCTTAAAGGTGCAGAGGGACTCTGCAGATCAAATGGAGTTTGGAAGTTCATTTCACCACCAGGGGGCGACAGAGGAGAAGAGTCTAGTCAGAGACTTAGGACCCTGTTGTGAAGGTTGGATCAGACGCCTTTCATTGGCAGAGCGTAGTGGGCGGGAGGGAGTGTAGACCTGGATCAGAGACTTAAAGTAAGGAGGAGCCGTTTTTGTCGCTGTTTTGTAAGCGAGCAGCAGCGTTTTAAATTTGATACGAGCAGTAACTGGGAGCCAGTGTAAGGAGATGAACAGCGGAGTGACATGTGCTCTTTTAGGAAGGTTGAAGACCAGTCGTGCTGCTGAAAAAAATGCATTTGTGAATCTAACCACGGCAGGGGAGTCTCAAAAATCCCACACACTAATGCAGTGAGGTTCACAAATGACAAACAGTTTGTAATTTAACAAATGTGTTTTTTAAATATATATGTATATCATATATTTGTGGATTTCTATTAGCCTACATATAAAACTATAAATATTTGTGTGTGAATCAGAAATACATTTGTGAATCCTTCATGAATGTTGAGACTGATCTAACTCCATACAAATAGAATATAAATATAGGAATAACATTAAAATAAAGATAAAGGTACAATTTATTTACAACGAGTTTTGGACCCTATCCTACAAGCGGTTCTCAAAGTTGATGTTAAGGTCGGCGGATCGTAGCTATGGAAACGAGTGACCGTCGCATAATGATGACATGGTTTGTTGACGTTGACGTCAGAGACGGCGACATTAACTGTAGACGTAACGGAGCCGTAGAGGCAGCAGGGCGCTGGTTTTTCCTCGTTAGCTCTGATGAATGTGCTCTTTATTCGTTGTACTAACACAGAATACATCAATGTGAGGATATAAAACGTGTTGGGTAAGTTTGTAATGCATTAGTCAGGCAGTTATCACGCATGTCCTGCCTTGCCTAGCCTAGCTTTTAGCTTTTAGCTGAATAACGGGGATGTGTCTGAACCAGGAAGCAGCTCGTTCTGATCACCCAGAGAGACTCAACATCTGCCGTTCACCTGTTCTTTAACTCACCTGTCGTTGGTTCAAAGGTGTTCTCAGAAACGTGGACTGCCTCCGAACTGTTTACAGCATGTTGAACATCCCGACCCAGGCGTTCCCTGCTCCGGGATCCCAGCAGCGGGTCTCCCCGTCCGGACAGTCCGGGAGGAACAAGGTGAGACATGACCCTGGTCTTGGTCCTAGTCCAGGAGGAACAAGTTAGACATGACCCTGGTCTTGGTCCTAGTCCGGGAGGAACAAGTTAGACATGACCCTGGTCCTAGTCTTAGTCCGGGAGGAACAAGTTAGACATGACCCTGGTCCTAGTCTTATTCAGAGACGATATATCATAATAAGAAACGCCATCGTATCTTAATGAAAACGCCTTCATATCGTGATAAAAATGCCTTTCATGTTTCTACCGGGTTCCTTTAAGTTTGGTCAAATCACACGTCACATAGTGGATTTAAACAAACAGCTGTTCTCCGTCATAATGTTATAATCCAAGTTTAACCCTTTGAACATCATCAGGTGGCCTTGAAGCCGGGACACAGTCTAATGGACTGGATCCGCTTCACCAAGAGTGGAAAGGACCTGACGGGGCTCAGAGGACGTCTGATTGAAGTCACACAGGACGAGCTGCAGAAACACAGCACGAGAGATGACTGCTGGACCTGCATACGAGGTGAGTCTACCTGACAGGTGGGGAGGGGGAGTTGACAGGCGAATTGGTTCAACGACAACCGAAAGAATAAGACTGCAGATTCAGGAGGCTGGAATGAGTTTTCTCTGGAGGGTGTCTGGGCTCCGCCTGCTCTACAAATAATGATTGATCCGACGGGAGCTTGGAGTGGAGCCGCTACTCCTTCATAGCGTTGCATTTGCTCACATTAAAAAAGAGAGGTTGGCAATAGAGTGAGTTATTAAGTTACATGAAGTTTATAACTAATATAAATTCTAAAATGCAATTCAATTACGTCAAAGTAAAAATAACCCTAACCTTAAAAAAAAATTAAATCTTATAAAACTCTGCTGAGTTGTTTTTCATACAGCAGGGGGCGCTGGTTTGATAAAAGTGTATTTTTCTCTGTGTTTAGGGATGGTATACAATGTGACCCCCTACATGGACTACCACCCTGGAGGAGAAGAGGAGCTGATGAAGGCAGCAGGAAGAGATGGAACTGAACTTTTTGACCAGGTACGAAACAGTTCTGTAGTTCTAACAACAACAACAACAACAACAACAAAAGCTGATTTCTGGGCAGTGACAATAACACGCTCTTTAAGGGACAGGAAGAGTTTAATATGTCCGGATCAGGAGGTTTATTTCAGTGGGAATCTTTCAGTGTGTATTTTGTGATTTTGATGAATGGCCAGGGTTAGAGTTAATGAAGACAGAAACCTGGATCAGAACCAGACTCATGATGAACAGACAGAAACCTGGATCAGAAACAGACTCACATTCAAGACAACAGTTTTTAGCTCTCCACTGTACGTTTGCTAAATGTTGCTTAGTGCTCATGGTGGTTTGTTTTAATTAATAGAAATAATAATTATAACACAATTATTTATAATATAACAAAGAGAAAGGTGTTTTTCCTGCTCTTTGTAAAGTGTCTGGAGAAAACATGTGTGATGTATTGGCGCTATACAAATGAAGATTTATTGATTGAGACTTGAAGAGATAAGAAACAGAAACTTAAGGGTTGATTGTTTGTGTCTCAGGTCCATCGCTGGGTGAACTATGAGTCCATGTTAAAAGAGTGCCTGGTGGGCAGGATGGCGACTAAGGTCACCACAGCCATTCAAGGTAAACATATACACACACACTTCCCTGGTTTCCAGGGCCAGGGTCTCGAAGAAGGAATTTTCACCTTGGTGATCCATGGTGGCTCAATTGCGCAGTGTGCGGCATTCCCCCCCTCTCTCTATCGCTGTGTAACTCTCTCTGTCTCTGTGTAAAACTCTCTATCGCTGTGTAACTCTCTCTATCGCTGTGTAACTCTCTCTATCGCTGTGTAACTCTCTCTATCTCTATGTAACTCTCTCTGTCTCTGTGTAACTCTCTCTATCGCTGTGTAACGCTCTCTATCTCTGTGTAACCTCTATCTCTGTGTAACTCTCTCTGTCTCTGTGTAACTCTCTCTATCGCTGTGTAACGCTCTCTATCTCTGTGTAACCTCTATCTCTGTGTAACTCTCTCTATCTCTGTAACTCTCTCTATCGCTGTGTAACGCTCTCTATCTCTGTGTAACCTCTATCTCTGTGTAACTCTCTCTATCTCTGTAACTCTATCGCTGTGTAACTCTCTCTAACTCTGTGTAACTCTCTCTATCTCTGTGTAACTCTATCTCTGTGTAACTCTGTCTATCTCTGTGTAACTCTCTATCTCCGTGTAACTCTCTCTATGTAACTCTCTATCTCTGTGTAACTCTATCTCCATGTAACTCTCTCTATCTCTGTGTAACTCTCTCTATGTAACTCTCTCTATCTCTGTGTAACTCTATCTCTATGTAACTCTCTATCTCTGCGTAACGCTCTATATTTCTGCGTAACTCTCTCTATCTCTGTGTAACTCTCTCTATCTCTGTGTATCTCTCTATCGCTGTGTAACTCTCTCTTTCTCTGTGTAACTCTCTCTATCTCTGTGTAACTCTCTATCTCTGTGTAACTCTCTATCTCTGTGTAACTCTCTCTATCTCTGTGTAACTCTATCTCTGTGTAACTCTCTCTATCTCTGTGTAACTCTCTAACTCTGTAACTCTCTCTATTTCTGTGTAACTCTAACTTTGTGTAACTCTCTCTATCTCTGTGTAACTCTCTCTAACTCTATAACTCTCTCTATCTCTGTGTAACTCTCTCTATCTCTGTGTAACTCTGTCTATCTCTGTGTAACTCTCTATCTCCGTGTAACTCTCTCTATGTAACTCTCTATCTCTGTGTAACTCTATCTCCATGTAACTCTCTCTATCTCTGTGTAACTCTATCTCCATGTAACTCTCTCTATCTCTGTGTAACTCTATCTCTATGTAACTCTCTCTATCTGTGTAACTCTCTCTATGTAACTCTCTCTATCTCTGTGTAACTCTATCTCTATGTAACTCTCTCTATCTCTGCGTAACGCTCTATATTTCTGCGTAACTCTCTCTATCTCTGTGTAACTCTCTCTATCTCTGTGTATCTCTCTATCGCTGTGTAACTCTCTCTCTGTGTAACTCTCTCTATCTCTGTGTAACTCTCTCTATCTCTGTGTAACTCTATCTCTGTGTAACTCTCTCTATCTCTGTGTAACTCTCTCTAACTCTGTAACTCTCTCTATTTCTGTGTAACTCTAACTTTGTGTAACTCTCTCTATCTCTGTGTAACTCTCTCTAACTCTATAACTCTCTCTATCTCTGTGTAACTCTCTCTGTCTCTGTGTAACTCTCTATCTCTGTGTAACTCTGTCTATCTCTGTGTAACTCTCTATCTCCGTGTAACTCTCTCTATGTAACTCTCTATCTCTGTGTAACTCTATCTCCATGTAACTCTCTCTATCTCTGTGTAACTCTATCTCCATGTAACTCTCTCTATCTCTGTGTAACTCTATCTCTATGTAACTCTCTCTATCTGTGTAACTCTCTCTATGTAACTCTCTCTATCTCTGTGTAACTCTATCTCTATGTAACTCTCTCTATCTCTGTGTAACTCTATCTCTATGTAACTCTCTCTATCTCTGCGTAACGCTCTATATTTCTGCGTAACTCTCTCTATCTCTGTGTATCTCTCTATCGCTGTGTAACTCTCTCTATCTCTGTGTATCTCTCTATCGCTGTGTAACTCTCTCTTTCTCTGTGTAACTCTCTCTATCTCTGTGTAACTCTCTCTATCTCTGTGTAACTCTATCTCTGTGTAACTCTCTCTATCTCTGTGTAACTCTCTCTAACTCTGTAACTCTCTCTATTTCTGTGTAACTCTAACTTTGTGTAACTCTCTCTATCTCTGTGTAACTCTCTCTAACTCTATAACTCTCTCTATCTCTGTGTAACTCTCTCTATCTCTGTGTAACTCTGTCTATCTCTGTGTAACTATCTATCGCTGCGTAACTCTCTCTAACTTTGTGTAACTCTCTCCATCTCTGTGTAATTCTCTCTAACTCGATGTAACTCTCTCTATCTCTGTAACTCTCTCTATCTCTGTGTAACTCTCTCTATCGCTGCGTAACTCTCTCTAACTTTGTGTAACTCTCTCCATCTCTGTGTAACTCTCTCTAACTCTGTGTAACTCTCTATCTCTGTGTAACTCTCTCTATCTCTGTGTAACTATCTCTAACTTTGTGTAACTCTCTCTATCTCTGTGTAACTCTCTCTTTATCTGTGTAACTCTCTCTATCTCTGTGTAACTCTCTCTATCTCTGTGTAACTCTCTCTATCTCTGTGTAACTCTCTATCTCTGTGTAACTCTATCTCTGTGTAACTCTCTCTTTCTCTGTGTAACTATCTCTAACTTTGTGTAACTCTCTCTATCTCTGTGTAACTCTCTCTATCTCTGTGTAACTCTCTCTATCTCTCAAACTGTTGCTGTCAGTGTTATGGTTAGGGTTAACCCCTGAGTAACCCGTAACAGAGTTTGAGTTTTAATCATAGTGTTCAATTCTTTTCTGTTCCGTAGCCATCAGCCCTCCTCCACCGCCAACCAGCCTTGCTCCACCCACCTCAGTGGCTCCCCCCCCGGACAAAGACTCTCGTCCTCGGTATGACCCACAAGACAAATTCATACACACATACACACGCAAATCAAGTTTACTATAATATAATATAATTCAAATAATTTTTATGTTATAAAGGCAGTCTGTTGTTCTTGCAGGTACGACTGGTTCCAAACTGAAGTCACTGTTCATCTGGTGGTCTATGCTAAAAGAAAGGTAATCACTGATAGATCACACGTCACCTGTGACGTTTAGGTTACAGGTGAGTCTTGTTCATAATGATCCAGACTGATCTCCAGTCTTGTTCTGACATGTGAGGGTTGGACGTTGACTTCTTTCTCCTGACTGTCCATCAGCCATCAGTTTGTTTATCTGCCGAAAACTTTAGGCTTGAAGCAGTTAGTTTTACCAGTTTATTTATTTACCAGTCGAACAGGAGTGACCACAGAGACTGAGATGACCTATTCATTTTCTCTCATTGTTTTTCTGTCAGATCCCCAGCTCAGGCTGCACCACTATTGACCTCGAGGCCGGCGTTCTACGAATAGAGGTGCTATTGGGGAAAATGTCCTACATGATACATTTACGTGAGTGGATATACAACTTTTCTTTAATTTATTTCAATCACATATAGCTTATAGACATAAAGCCGGCTTTCTTTAAAGAAGTCAGAAATCTGCTCAAAATGATACGATTATTTAGAAGGTTTAAACGTCAGCTCCTCTCCTAATCACATTCAGTGATTAAAACCTGTGAAATCAGGAACATAAACAAAGCAGCTTCACAGAAACTTCACTGTTTCTGTCCAGGCATGTGTCAATATTTTTTATTCAATGCAGATGTGACAGGAAGTTTGTTTGCACACAGCGGGAACATCAAGAGTTAAAGAATTAACCAAGGAAAAGGTGAATAGACATGCAGTTCCTCGAGTGTCCACTTGAAGCTTTCTGATGTATAAATGTCTGTTTTTAGTGCCCGCCGGTAGCCGAGTGGTTAATGTGCGCACCATGTACAGAGGTTTAGTCCTCCAGATGGACAGCCTGGGTTCGAATCCGAACTATGGCTCGATTCCTGCATGTCATTCCTCACTCACAAGCGCCACCAGCATCCTGTGCTTTATTTGACAATAAGACGACCATGATGAGTGTGTGTGATCTTTGTTTTTCAGGTTTGGCTGATGAAGTGGACGGTGACGTCTCTGGTAAGACGCTAGCTTCAATGAAAGTCTACAAAACCCTCCATTGTTTTTTATTGTTCTCAAACCGTCATTTCTTTCAGTCCACAATTCGTTATCGGTGGGAAAAATCCAGGTCACCATACGCAAACAGACTAAAAGAAAATGGACGAGTCTTGGTCAACCACTCCAATTTCATAACACATTTCTGCGTAAAAAAGACAGAGGTGAGATCCAAGGTCAAAGGAATGATTCCACATGTGTTTTTATTTATTATACCATTTAAAGTTACAGGGACCATGCACATTCATATCATGTCTGTAATGCCCCAGTTTAGTCATCATGGCTAATTTTCACCTGTAATCCCGGGCAGGTGAGTGACAGAACAATAGACACACGTGGTATGTTAAGACAGAGCAGCCTAACTCTAACCCATTGAACACTCAGCAGGACGCTTAAAAACACAAACCAGACAGTAATGCTGTTGACAAATATTTATGACATAACTTGTTTCACATCTTTTTGTTGCTTAGATGAAGTGGTATGAATAATCTGCACATGTCCAATAATGAGTTCTGTTTCCAGCTCTGTACTATCGGGGTTATGTGTTGGTGTCAAAGACTGAAGTGAACCACAACACCTACGTGTTCAGATTCAAACCTCCTCGTGGAACGGTCCTGCATGTGCCGGTGGGACAACACGTCTACCTCAAAGCAAACATTGAAGGTAGGAAACAGTCAGTGCTCACACAAAAACATGTTTTACTGTTTTTAAATATACTGAAGAGATACATTAACCCTCAGTACGGATGGTGTAGTATGAAACAAAGCGGAGAGAGGAACTTTATTTGTTGGCTATCTCCAAATCCTTGGTCTTACGTTGGTGAGAGTTTTTTTATGATACGCCAAAAGCAGACGTTACGTAGACTTTCTTATTGTCTGTCATTTCGGACAGGATCGTAAAATATCTGTCATAATCTATAATGATCCGTCTTTTTCATTTCTTACATTTTTATGATAATGAGACATTGGTGGTGGTTAACGGCGCTGTGTGAGAATAAGAAAGGAGCGCTGGACACCCGGTGATTCTAATCCGTCAAAATGACAGCCTTCAGATTTATCCGTCATTGTTACAAAAATTCCATCAAAGACGGAGAATATTCGGTAAACGCGACCTCTGGCCAAAAGAACAGAGCGTCATTATGAAGTTTAAAACTCACAATAAGAACAGGAAAAGTAGATTCATAATGATGCTGAAGTTTAGGGTAGGGTCAGGGGGTTAGGATTTCTAGTTAATGTAATGAGTCATCTTACAGTTTGTGGCAATGATCGTTTGCACTCATATCTCCAACAGACACATACTTTTACCTTCTAGTTAATTCAAATCTCGTAACTTAGGATATAATTAAATATAATTAAAGGAAGTTTTATTTTGTTCATATTTCTGTTTTCAGACACTGAGGTAGTGAGGCCGTACACCCCAGTGGATCAGAGTCTGACAGCATCGTCCAACAGCTCCTCACAGGACTCAGACCTCTACCTCATGATCAAAGTTTACCCCGAAGGGGCGCTAACACCACATCTCGACGGCCTGAACTTCGGTGAGTCCCCTCCAGTGTTTAATGTAAGTTCACGCTTAAGGAGTGCTAACCCCACACCTTATTGTAGCCGTTCAGGTGAGCAGGAGCCTTGACTCTTGAGTCATATAATTTTCCCCCGTTGAGTGCGATCAGCAGAAGGAGTGTGTGTTTCCCGTCAGAATCTCCATTGGAGCTGTACTGATCATTGCCCCATAGGATCAATTTTCATTTCATTTAGGGTTAAGATATTACACTCAAGAACCATCTCCCAGATCAGCTTTAAATTCGAGATCGCCACATGAGCACATTCCTGATCTAGTGAGCGAGCGAGTGAAATAGATAGATTGATCTATTCATGATTTTTTTTAACGTTAAAGTCTAATTAACCTAATTTCATTTTAAAGGCAACAGCCAGTTGTATAAGGGCAACAACAGCTATATTAGTGAGTTTGTGAATAAATGTTGGTGTTAAGCAGGCAAATTATTTCATCACTTGATAACATTGTTTTAAGAACAGCAACAAACGAGATGGAAATAAAAGGCGGCGGTGTCTAAGACTCTCCTATATCCTTGACAGAGGGCACTGATGTAGTCAAAAAGCTCCTTAGTCGCAAGCCCTGAGTTTCTGAAGACACTGGAAGGTTTTGGGCTGTTGTGGCTGGGGTATGGGAGTATGCTCATCCAGTCCACATGTGTTTTGTAGACCTGGAGAAGGCTTAGATAGATAGATAGATAGATAGATAGATTTGACAAAATTAAAAAACATACATGACAGGCTGATCATATCAGGGGTAAGGGTCAAGCCTTAGAGACAGGGAGAGGAGGTCAGACATGCGGGGGGAGCTCAGAGAAGAGGCGCTCCTCCATCAGGATGCCTCCTGTTTGCCTCACTCTGAAGGTCTTCTGGCCAAGTCCAACTGGGAGGAGATCCAGGCATAAACCCAGAACTCACTGGAGGGATTACATATGCCTGGGGAAGCCTTGGGAAACCCTCAGGAGGAGCTGGAAAACATTGCTGGGAAGAGGGACATCGGGGGAAAGTTGCTTGGACGGATGGACGTAATGAAAAATGATAGAGTGGATTTGGCCTTATTACACGAGACACAACTAGATGACCTTGAGTACCTAGTTTAAACACAGCTAGGTTGGCCACGTTTATTTCTCCTCTTTTACTACCTGCAGCAGAGGAGGAGTTATACTTATAAATAAGAACCTACCATTTAAAATGAAAGCTTGTGTCAAGGATAAATGTGGTAGATTTGTAGAGCCACGGCCCGCTTCTTTTAACCATCTTGGACTTAAGACAGCAAGACCTCAGTTTAAAAACAGTCTGTGAATAAAGTACACACCTTCAGCAGGTAGATCTGCTGTAATGAAGAAGATGCTTATCTGTGCTGCGCTCACTAAATTTATTTATTTATTTTTCATTTATAAAAATCACTCTGTTACATGACTTGTATTCTATCTCTCTCTATCTTTAAACAAAGGCTCTCTCTGCCTCTCATCATAAAGGTACAATGAGGTAAAATCATTGTAGCATAGACCAGTGTTCTCGTAGCTCATGTCGCACAGTACAGCACTGTCGAAACTCTCTTATTCTGAGGTCACATAAATGTTGTTGTTTGTTTTTAGGTTCACAATGAATGGCTGTTTTTGGTTTCAAAGACAGAAATAAAGTATCTTCTGTGCAACCTGGTTGAGCTTCATTTGATGTTTTTCTCAGTCGTCTAAGTTTAATCTTAATGAATCTGTTCTTACTCTCCAGGCGACCATTTATCTGTCAGTGGTCCTGAGGGAACCTTCAGTCTCCGCCCCCTCCGTGATGTCACACATCTGTACCTCGTAGCAGCAGGCACAGGGTTCACGCCCATGGCTCGTCTCATCCGATTGGCCCTGCAGGAGTTTGACTCAATCAGGTGGGAACAGTTAACAGACCTTTATCAGATCAGGAGGGAGAATAATTTGAATACAGGGAGATGATAACCTGATCTCTCTCACTGACCGATCCAAATCAAGAAGGGGCAAGAATGCCGTGATGCACTTTGTCAACATCAACCTGTAACCGATTTCAAGCTGTAACGTTGGCTGCTGCCATGACAAGATTCTTTCAACACTTTCCTTTGTCTAATCGCCTTTATTAACCTTACAGAATAATTTGAAACAGACTGAAAAGTCACTACGGGGGAAGTGGAAATGAATGATGCAAGACGCGTTTTGTAACCTAGCAACTACAGGTGCATCAGATCACAATTATAACGGATAACAGAACTGATCTGACTTTTCTCTCCCTCTATTTTTAACATCCTCATGTTTCTTCACTATTTACTCAATGATCCATAAAAGTAATGATTATACATCAGTTAGATAAACCTGAACAATCTGTTCAGTTTATTCTCTTCAGTCAGATTAATACAGACTTGAGGAGAAAAGTTGAAGCAGCACTTGAAGCAAAGTCACTTCACACACATTTTACCAACACTTTACAAATCAGTTCTGTACTGTAGTGCATGATCGGTCAACCTTTACTGCTCACAGCAGACATTGGAGAAAAGCAGAAAAGACTGTTTGTTTCTGATTTTAAAAAAAACCAGGCCAGCCTTTGAATCCTCTTTGTATTTGTGTCCTCAGACAAACCAAGCTGCTGTTTTTTAACCGTGGAGAGGACGACATCCTGTGGCGCTGTGAACTGAATGAACTGTCTGCCAATAATGAAAGGTACTGAAGCTGTATAGTGCTAACCCTGTGTAACTGTGACACACTGCCTCCACACGTTGGCTGTCAAAACTGTGTCATTGAGTCCATGTTAGGAAAGCAGTGTGTTCCAGCAGAGGACAGGACAGAAATCAAACAAGAAGCCTTTGGGACCTCCTAAGAATCCCAAATTAAAAGGGACGATGACGGAGGTTTCAGTTTTAAGTGTTTATTTTCCATCGAAAGCCATGGTTTATGTTCAGTAACACAAGACAGGGGTAGTGGATGGAGATCTGAGACAGCCACAGCTGTGGCTGCAGGCACACCTGTCTGCAATCATCAATCCAGCAGGATATTTAGTTGTAGTGGCAACTCTGTCCACCAGGGGCAGCAATTTAGGCAGTATGGAAAGTATGTGTGTGTGTGTTTGTGTCAGGTTTCAGGTGGAGTACGTCCTCTCCGAGCCCTCGGACAGCTGGACCGGTAGGCGTGGTCGGGTGGATGATTCCTTGCTGAAGGATTTCCTCATCAGACCAGAGAGCTCTAAAGTGTTTGTGTGTGTGTGCGGCCCCACCACCTTCACAGAGCTCACACTCAGGTATGTGTTAAAACATTTATTACATAAAGACTTCATCATTAATCTGAAAGGATGTTTCGAACCTGACAAAGAGGCAACCCTAACCCCTGTGTGATCCTCCATACACCAAGACATCCCAGCTCCTCACACAACTCTCTTACTGCCCTCGCCCTTTTGGACGGAGGTCGTAGGTCAAGTCCCCTCCTATTATTGACTGTTCACATTCTACATCTTCAATCTCATAAACGCCTCAGGATAAGGCTAGACTCTGTCTGTGACTTTGTGTCTAACAGAGATTCTGTCTGTGACTTTGTGTCTCTGCTGCTAACTGTCTTGGACAAATGTCCCTGGGAAAAGAGGTTCTCTCTTATCTCAAAACCCCAACAGAAAATGCTCCTCCAGCAAGGAGTCCAGCCTGTGTGTGTGTGTGTGTGTGTGTGTGTGTGTGTGTGTGTGTGTGTGTGTGTGTGTGTGTGTGTGTGTGTGTGTGTGTGTGTGTGTGTGTGTGTGTGTGTGTGTGTGTGTGTGTGTGTGTGTGTGTGTGTGTGTGTGTGTGTGTGTGTGTGTGTGTGTGTGTGTGTGTGTGTGTGTGTGTGTGTGTGTGTGTGTGTGTGTGTGTGTGTGTGTGTGTGTGTGTGTGTGTGTGTGTGTGTGTGTGTGTGTGTGTGTGTGTGTGTGTGTGTGTGTGTGTGTGTGTGTGTGTGTGTGTGTGTGTGTGTGTGTGTGTGTGTGTGTGTGTGTGTGTGTGTGTGTGTGTGTGTGTGTGTGTGTGTGTGTGTGTGTGTGTGTGTGTGTGTGTGTGTGTGTGTGTGTGTGTGTGTGTGTGTGTGTGTGTGTGTGTGTGTGTGTGTGTGTGTGTGTGTGTGTGTGTGTGTGTGTGTGTGTGTGTGTGTGTGTGTGTGTGTGTGTGTGTGTGTGTGTGTGTGTGTGTGTGTGTGTGTGTGTGTGTGTGTGTGTGTGTCCAACTCCAGCCTGCTACCGTCGAGAGAGAAGGATAGCAATCAATCAACAGGTCTCACCTGTGCTAATTAACTGTGGCACTGCTCCCCCAAGCCACCTACACGTCTCTCCCCTACAGATGAGCATTACACCAACCCCACTCAACAGTGATCATTTATAAAGAAAACAACAACAAACACCAACATTTAAAAAATGATAATATTAATCCAAGAAGAACACAGGCTGGCTGGGGCTCTGTTGTCTTATATAACTCATAGAAACAATGAAAATCATCTGAAATAAACTGAGACATTTGCCATGAAGTGATAGTAATGATTGTAAGGAGAGAGAGTAATTACAGAATAATTCTCCAGCACAATTCACTGCTGCTTTGAGAGAAGGAAAACCCTTATGTGAAGTCTAAAGTTGACAATCCTTCTCTGTTTGTTTATGTTTCAGGTTGTTGAAGCAGCATGGCTTCAGTGAAGAAGAGCTGCATGTGTTCCAGGGCTGACGAGAACTTCGGATAAAGAAATCCACCCTGCAAAGACTGTTATTGAAGAGTACTGCCGCTAAAAGAATCCAGCCTGCAAAGACTGTGTGCCCAAGAGTACTACCTCTAAAGGAATCCACCCTGCAAAGACTGTTATTGAAGATTACTGCCTGTAAAGAAATCCACGTATAGACTGTTTGCTGAAGAGTACTGCCTTGATAAGAAACTTGCCCTGCAAAGAGTGTGTGTGCCTGAGTGTGTGTGAGAGGGTCAGCTGTTATTTACTGACCTGTGTTTGTGAGAAATGAGCTGATCTTTTTTATTTCTATGCACTGAGGATCTGATGATGCTTACAGCAGATACAACATGAGCCAGTGTTTAATCATGGGCTGTGGGGAAATGAAACTAGGTTTGCTTCAGTCTCCAGCACCCTAACCCTGCACACCATCAGTTCACGTCTCAAACAGGCTCACATTCTGACAGCATTACAGAAAGAATCAGACCCTTTTTGTGAAAGGCTAACATCTTTTTTTTCCAAACTACATTGACCAAAAAAGTAATTTATATTCACAGAACACAAGAGTCTGTTGTCGTCATGGTTCTTAGTATTTTTGTGTTTTGCACAAATGCTGTAGAGGATCATAAGTAATTATTTGAACCCCATAGTCACACAATAACCCACACAGACAGACATTAAGGTCGATGCAGAATGGTGTGTGATCTCTCTCTGCAGGGATCCTTTCTGTAATGTTGTCACACACCTGAGCCTGTCAGGGACAAAAACATCTTTTAGTGGACACACTTTGATCCATCAACCATTATGTTGAAGCAATCTTCTTTGTTAATACATGTTTTTTTGTTCTTATTTTTCCTTCAGATCCCAAATTACTCTGCACTCTACAAGGCGGCCTTGTTAATTAAAATGGCTGAAACAACCTTTATGGTCAGGAGGAGAGCAGGAAGTTGAGATATAGTAGAGCTGTGTTTTTAAAAAATCTGTTACATATATGATACTGAGATAAATGATGAGGTATATGCAACCCAAAAACAGATTTCACATTTCTGACATGTATGGATGTTTCAGTTAAATTAAAAAAACTATGTGAACATTTTCAACTAAGTGTACTATTTTGAGTTATTATGAGTTTAATTTTGGTTTACATTTGTTGAAAAAGTTTGTTGTCTTTTGCAGAGTATAAACATGAAATCTAGAACTAGTTTCTGCTGCCGAAGTAGAAACTATTGAAATCACTGAAGAGGAAACTTAACGTGTTCATCACTGGAGTCAGAGACAATTTACAAAGGGGACAATAAAGTGTAGGGAGAGCAGGTTTTAAACCCCACTCATGTTTGTAATTTGAATAACTTGATAGGAAGGTTGTCGAACCTGAAACTAAGCCCCCCCCCATTCATGATTCATGATCCCACTTCAGATTCATGAGGGTTATATATAGAAGCAAATAAGAGACATACTTATTTGAATTTTAAAAGCCACTGAATGTTATATATTGAAATTTAAACACCACTGAATTCATAGCGTTGACATATTTTCCTTTGAAAACAATGAATCTGAATCAATTTGTCCTGAATTCACCAATTTAAAAATCAGATCCAAAAATTCAACTGTCATAATTTCAACAACAAAAAGACTCAGTTTGCTCAAATTTGATTTGTCAAATTCAGATCTAAAACTTCAAGTTGAAAATATTCAAAATAAAACCTCAAGACAAATTTAACTAACTCCATGCAAGAAGCGGCTCGAAAATCGAAACCTGATATAGACTCAACGATGACTGCCAGGGAGAACGACGGCGTCCCGGTAAATAGTACAGTTTGCTGTTTATGTACAATCAACCTCAGGGCTAGGGTTAGCTGTGGGTGTGATTGATTTTTCGTGTGCCGACCTCATGGCCAAGCACTTTAGCACGGGCACCCAGCCATTTTTATCGTTTAAACTCTTTTATTTTCTCACTACATTTAAGTCAGAGTGTATGTCTGTAGGCCCAGTTCTACCATCGCTGATAGGCTGGGCCGGGCCGCTTGACAACCTTTAGTTCTCCAAAGTTCAGTTTGTCAACACAGAGCTAACGTTTCATGATTTAGAGGATTGGTTTTACACAGAGTGACAAAGGCTCAAACATCATATACGACACAATAGGTTATAGGGATGATTACTGCCACCAGGAAGCTCCTGGTCTGCCTTTTTTATGGCTAACTCTTGACTGAAAGGTCGTAGAGCGCTGGAACCAAGACCCCCCCCCCCCCAATTTGAGCTCAAAACTGATTGGTTGAGACAATTTTCAGCAGACCTTCCGTCCCAGAGATACGAGCTGAAAGAGACAAGGGGACAAGACCAGTGTGTTCAGCAAGGCCAATATATGGGGGACAGATCAAGGTTTGGAGTCCATGTGACCTTCCGTTGTGGAGTTATAGGCAAAAAGGGAAAGGGAATGGGTAAGGAACAGATCAGCATTGTGTGTGGTGTAATCCTGACCAGAGATTGCACTTCGGAAGTGTGATCTGCAGGATAGAGATTGGCAAGGGTTTGGATCACCATTGAGGGTGGAATCCTAACTAGGGCTCCAGTGGAGACAGGGATGAAAACCACTTGGCTATGTCTGATTATTGAATAACTTTTGATAGGAAGGTCATATTGACTCGAAACCAAGACGCGTCCCCCCATTTGCGGACACAGGCTTTTCAACGATACCACTTAAGAGTCTCTACGACATTGGGAAGTACTTGAATCAGCTACTTTGTGATTTGTGTCTTGTCTGATTGTAGGAGCGTAGCATCGCCGCAGCACTAGTGTCTAGAGTCAACCTGCCCCACACATCGTGGCTCCTGGATTAACTGACCAACAAACCACAGTTTGTCCTCACAAATCCTGTACACTGCAGACTTTAGAAGTTCTCTGGTGACTCTGCCGGTGTCGGCCTCATCAATGATGGGATGGACTGGTGCCAGTGGAGCTGCCTCCAGATGAATCACAGAAGAGGTGATTAGGTTTGCAGTATGTTTCTTCTTTAAGTTATAATATTATATTTCCAGTGAGGCAGTTTCATTCACTACACTTCTGTACAAAACATACCAAATAAGAGTACTTAAAGTACTTTTAAAAATAAAAGAGTTCCCAATGTTAAAGAACAAGAAACATGGACTTCGTATTGTTTGTTACTGGATTATAAAAACATATTTCAGTGTCTCAAAGAACTTTGAAGAAATCATTTTTTCTTCCTCCTCTTTTCTTCCTTCTTCTTGCCTTTCTTGTTTTGCTCTGGTTTTCTAAAACTTAGGCCACGGCGGACTTTGCAGCCTCTCCACCAGGCTTGAAGCTGCGTGGGAAAAGGTTAAATGCCAGAGACAGATTTAGGGATTAGTGAACTAGATGGGAAGGTGGTCATGTTGCATGGCATGATGCTAATGGGTATAAACTGTGGTGAACCGAGTCCTTAATTTATGTTGTTACCTTTATAGCAGCCCTGGTCTCTGCCTGCTGTAGCTGGAGTTTCTCCAGTTTATCCCTGTCCTCAACCACCACCTGCTCCATCTCCCTGAACTGGAAATAATTCAGCACATATTATTACATTGTGACAGTGCACCCTGTTCTGCATTTGAAGATTAATGAATCATGTTAAGCACACAGAGGTCACAGCTCACCAATCTCTTTTTCTCCATTAATCTGTCCAGATGTATTGTTCTTTTGCACTGCACTTTGTAGAGCTGCTGCTCCTTTTCCTTCTGCATCTGACTTTTGTACTCCTGCCACTGCTGCAGCTTTTGCTGAAACTCCTGAAACAGCAATAGCAAAGAGGTCAGCTGCTAAACTGCTAAGCTTAGATGATAATAAAATTAAAAGCTATAATGACATCACAAAAATTAAAAAACAAGCTGCAAATGAAAAACATTAACTACAAACAAAATTCATCCCTTAAAACGATACTTCACTGAAACATGAATCTGTATTGACATTGGGTCATATACGTATGTAGTAGAAATGTGAAATAAATTTTGAAGTTGGTGCCTTCTTGACCAACAAAAGGAAGAAAGTGTCTTTTTGGCTCATGTTGAAGACACCAACTCCCAGAATGCACAGCTCCACAGGCCACTCCAACTGAAGCTTGGGCTTTATGTTATTTACAGACATTTACTACAACACGTAGTTGTAGTTTCCTCAACTGATTCCGAGATTTCTTGCAGAAGGAATTGGCATCTTGGAAATTCCTGGCAGAAAACGGACTCACTATGTCTGTGTCCATAGGCAAACAGTGAGCGCACCGACACCACCAGGCCGCCCAGCTCGAGCCGCCCAGGTAAATTTATGGCCGTCTGAGTAAATTTCCGACCTGATTTTATTAAATTTTTCATGCATTCAAAAAATTGATGCGTGCGCAAGAGAGTGCAGTCCAAGAGAGCGGGAACCAAGAGAGCGAAATCACATCAGCTTCAGTGAAATAGAGAAGGTCTATGGAATCATATTTGTGCCAGAAAAATCAAAAGAAAATCTTAAAATGCAATCAAAAACAAGACTTTGAGAGCGATATAATCTCACTGAAGCAAAAAAAAATTACTTGCAATTTAAATATTTGTGTAATTGTGTAAATAATCGGCCTTTTACTTTTCTTATCATCAGTCATTTTGTTTACAGTTCCCTCTTTTTGTTTCTCACTGATCAAACTTTTGCTCTCACTGTCAGCTTTCTCGTTTGCGCTGCCTGACTATTTGTTTGCGATTCTGGCACAAACCTGCGTCCCCATTGGCTAATGAGTTTTTGAGTGACAGCTCAATGCCCCGGACGTCCCAGGAAGTCTTTTTACTGACAGACCAGCCCCCGTCTGAAGGGGCAACTTCTATCGAGTGGTCCAATCAAATGCAGTATAGAACAATATATGAATAATGTGTGCACATGCATTCCTCATGATTAGTAGAGTATTCTACAATTTAAAGAGTCTTGTGTTTACCTTAGTTTTACCTTATTACTGCAAAGCCAGTGTTTATTTTATTCATACTAGATACATACATAAAGCTTTTAAAATCTTTGAAAGTTCATTCATAAGACGTTGCATGTATTTATTTTTTAAATTGTGTATAAAGAAAGGACTTTTAATTGATTTAACTGTTGAATAAATACAGACCCTCAGTTTTCACAGCAGTGAGAGTATGCTCCCTCTTCATCACAGGAACTGGGTACTTGACCACAGGTGTAGAAAAAAAACACAGCTTCAATAGCAAATCATTTGGGTTGAGGTGTTCATGTGTTTTTGTTTTCGGCAACACATATTTGAATTCATATTGAGGTATAACTGTAGCTCCGGTTATGACAGAGCAGCTTCCAAAAGCAAACCATTCACAATATGTTATAATGACTTTAGTCTGTTGTTCATTGAATATTTGCTGTACCAACCTTATTTTGATTTTGCAGGAATATCTCAGACTCCACATGAACTCTTATCTCCTCCTGATGCTGTTTCTGGAGCAGCTAAGAGAGAGATCACAACACATTATTTGGACAACATTTACTGTATACCTTGGGTCTGCAGTCCTGATTTTACACAGGAATTAAAGTAGCACAGAGTGTAGCACAATTTTCATTGTTTTCTTCTAAATATTTTTTGGTCATTTCGATTGTAGAGCAGCCAGGGGTGCTAATTCTGTGTACCTGGGACCATGCATGTGCCCATTGACTTTTCTCTGCTTAACATAACGAGTGAATAGTTGCATTGTGGGTGCATTGCTCTTGATTGATCAAAAAGCCATGAAGTATCTTGGGCAGATTTTCCATCTATTTTCAAAATCAGTTCTAATGAAGAAGTAAGTTGGCATATACAAGAAATTTGATGTTTTCTACATTACTTTCAATAGACAGACAAAGACATTGACATTCCACACATATATCAATTGACACTAAAACCAAAACTACTATATAGCCTATGAATACAATGGCTGCAACTAATGACTTGTTCGATCATTGACTAGTCATAGATTACTGAAATGATTAATCAACTAATCTGATAATGTCTTGCACAATAACTTAAGGGCTCGAATTTATCTACCAGCTTTTAAATTTAAAGGGGTCATATTATGCTTTTGCACAGCAGACTGGAGTAGATCCTGAAATATGCACCTTTTTATCAGGAACAGGAAATGTATCATGAATAGGTCAGAATTGATAATTGAATTATTAAATTGATAATTAAATTAAATTTTGATCCCCAGAATTGAAATTGTGAGATTTTGAAAGATTCACACCCCTACTGTATTTTACAGAGTCTGATCAACATTGTTTTTGATTCATTGAGTTAATCAATCAATCAATATTTATTTGTATAGCGTCAACTCATAACAAGTGTTATCTAGAGACACTTTACAAAAAGAAGGTAAAAGACCTTAATCTTCGTTTTTAAATATTGCAAAAGAGCAGGTAGAAAGTGTAACATGTTGACCTGGAATAACCCCAAATTCGCCCCAAACCCCTTTCCTGTTTGCTGATGGGAAATCACAATTCATTGATTAACTGTTTGAAAGCACCACACTACATTGAAATGTAGAGACAGGACGTCATAAAACACTTTGGATAACTTTCTAATCCACACAGGTAGTCATTGCTGCTGCTGTCTGCCTCCATGTTATGTCTTATATGTGCTTCCAATGTGGCCTCTATGATTATTCTTTTCCCTTGTCGCCCCAGTAGTATCTTTATTGCATGAACTGCTTTGATTGTGCTTTGTTTGTGCCTGCTCCAATTGTGTGTGACATGTTGTATGTCTCTTTTCCTTTTGCTTAGGCCTGTTGTAATTATAAATGTAATGTATTTTATTGTATTTTAAATCTTCAGCGATTGCATTTTAGGTTGCCTACTGACAACTGGCCGGGGACTACAGCTGGAAATTAGCCGTAAATGCCAAAGCTGCTTCTTTTACTGTACAGTAAATTAAAGGGGACTGTCCACGAAACAATAAACAAAGAAAATAAACTAAAACAGACCACTTGGCTATGTGTGAACGACCTCCGAATTAGCAAACTCAGAAGGGGTCAAAACAAACAGCCGTCTGCAGAGTTAATCAACACGGCAGGGAATGTGATTTGATGTGCTCTTGACTATCTCACCTACTGACTTAACAGCTTTACATCTGATGAACAATCTGTTCCAATCAACATGCTCAATTTCTGATATAAAAGAATGTACATCAAGAGTAACATTTTCATGTGAGTTAGATTCCGCTACGATCATCTATGACAGAATTACAGATAGGACGTTTTATTTTCATATTACCTGATGAACCTTCACTGAATCTTACGTGGAGCACTATTGCCCCCTAGTGGTAAGATTACTGCACAGATCTAAGTTTTAGAACCGAAGGAAAGATATGTTTTAATTGTTATTTTGTTCTAGTTATAGGAGATGGAATTTGAAGATACAATTTTATACTTTTCATACTATATTAATGTGTTTTATTGAGAATGTTGAATGTCATAACGTTGGTTTATTTTCATACAGGCAAAAATCGATTGGTTACCTTCAGGTTCAACGGTTCAATGCTTATTCATTACGTATTTGATTGAAATGTTTAATGTCTGATAGAACTCTACATATAAAAATTGACATGGTGATGTTCATCTGATCAAGTTCTTATTTATATTCTCATTAAGTAAAAACTCGGTTTGAATCAAATTAATGAACAACTCCGGAGGTGCAGTAGATGTCAGGCACCTCTCTCCTCGTAAAATACCGCCAGAGATAAAACAGCAAGTCTCCACAAACTCGTTTCTCTTACTTTACATTTTGCTTTCTTCCCGTGTTGCTCCCGCGAAACTCTTTTCAATTGTAAGTTTGGAATCGTAGGAACTGCAGAGCTCTTTTCCGTTTTATATCCTATTACTATTTTTCGCACGCACGGTAACTCAGGTGCCTTTTGACCCAAGTTACGTGCTTAGCTTTTCCTTTTGAAGTATTGACCACTCATCGTTCAGAACATTTTTTTTTGTGATTCTCAAACCGACTAGAATTGACCATTTAAGTCAGTGAGAGTTAAGGGCCGTTCAATTTTAAAAAATGTTGTTTGGACCCGCTTTGAGCCGGACCCAACGGACGACGACCGGCTATCACCGTGGACCGCCGGCATCCTCGATCCGAAAGAACTCGACGAGGGCTAAGTGGTACCATTCGGCGGAGTTCTCCCGAACGCGACTCAGAATAAGGAGCGTTCTGATTAAGTAGTGGGTGTGTGGAAGCAAAGCTTGTCGAATCTGAATCAAAGTCTCTAAATCAACTTTTATACCAAATTCATTAAGTCCCCTTTTTATAAATCCTTACCTAGTTAAATCACTCAAACGATATCGCGTTTTACCTTGTTGCTCTAACATTAGAACTTCACCATTCCAACTTAGAAACCAATACATAACATTGTCTTATTTACGTTGTCACGTCAGTATCACTGTCATAATTATATCCTTTGCCTATTTACTCCATTTATATATCTTTTGTTCACCATTTTCTTTATTAAACTTTGCACATAAAATATCAGTACTTTGTATGTTTTTCTGGTTTTAAACTGCTTGAGAATTTGCTCCGATGATATGAGATTTATAGATTAATTAATTACTACAATTAAGGTTAATTATCTTATGCTTATACTTTAAGCTGGTGCCCCGTGGGGTCTAACAGTGTGGGCTCAACAGAGTGTAGCTGACGGACTCAGAGTGTAGAGGGAGCAAGGAGGAGCAGTACATGAAAACAGACACTTTTTTCTGACTTTAGCTATTGTGAACATACAAAAGTAGGTACATAGATTAAATATATGAACCCCAAAAAGGGCATAATATGGGCTCTTTAAAGTGAGGGCAGTTAGCCCTGAGGTTAGCTACAACTTCAGCCCCGGAGCAGATCAATAAGTCTCCCCTGTACTTTCTGACTACGGTCGAGACTCTGAAGCAGGAAAGGCAACACTGTAATTTTCAGGGTTCAGTGCTTAGAAGTTGTAGAATGCAATTGTGTTTCATCTGCAGCAACTTTTGGAAAAGGGGGCATGACCTGCCACAAATGTAAGAATTCATGCAATTCAGACCATGTGATAGATTGCTTGATACATTTTTACCCAATCCTGGTCCCATGGACGCATTGCCTGAAGGTTTTAAATGTTTCCCTCTTCCAACTCACCTCATTCAAAGGAATTATTTCGTTATCAGGCTTCTTGATGAGCTGATCATTTGAATCAGGTGTGTAAGAAGAGGGAAACATCTTAAACATGAAGGTCAGTGGGCCCCCAGGACCAGGATTGAGAAACACTGGTCTAGTGGACCTACCTTCAACTTATCCTCTAGCAGCTTCTCAGTCTGGCTGGTCTCCTTTTGTGTCTGCTGGAGCTGCATCTCAAAGGTTTTCACCAAAGTTGTCTTCTGGTTGGCAATTTTTGAGGACTTTTCAATGAGCTGAAGCTTCAGGTCTTTGACGAGTTGGTGCACCTCCTGTTTTTTGGTTTCACCAAAATCAACAGATTATCACTCACCACTAACAGATATTAATGCAGCCAATGTTTTTTTCTGCTCCCAGTTTCTCACCTTTAGTTTCTCTGTTTTCTGTTGGAACTCCTCTTGCTTGCTTGTTAAATCCTCTTTTCTCTGCTTCAGCATTTTTCTTTCTCCCCTATGTGGTTACACTAACATTACTAATGGAGCTCAACAGTGACCGCGCACTTTTTCGGCAGCTTGGGTTCTGGAAGTAAATTTCCCTAGTCAAATCCTCCATTGACATTTCACAAAATCTATCAAGAGATTGACGCCTGGAACCAAGACCAATACTCGTGACTATACATTTGATTCAATGCAAAAACAGAATTGAAAAACTGAGAAAAATAAAAAGATACAAGACTGTGCATCTTTTTTTTTCAAGGAACTACCCATCCCATAACCCATTGTGAATGATACTGCTTTTTTTAAATGTTACTTTTGTCATTGTTATACTGTTTATACTGTACAAGTGAACAATATCTACAACAACCTTGGATGGCTATGATATGGCGAATCCACTATGGAGAAAATTAATGGGATTTTTACTTCCAGAACCTCACTGCTGAGCCCTATACAACACAAGCTTTTCTTCTTGTTTGTCACTTCTTCTTCTTGTCCTTTCTTTCTTGTCCTAACTAACATTTGGTAAACAAAATAACCTTTTTAGTAACATGTGATTATAATGACTGAGAATAGTTGATTTAGTATTGTTTTCAAATAATCCACTGACAAACCTTCTCATGCTCCCAGCCTCCTTCTTCTGCTTTTCTTGCTCCAATACCTGCTGCAGAGAAGTGAATGTCTGCGTCTCCTCCAGCTCTGAACACAGCTCGGAAATGTGCTGTGAGATCAACTGACTGCAGACAGAGACAAAAAATACAAACTTTGTTGGTAAAAATGTTAGTTTAAAAGAAACTGACTTTAGTCCAGTGTGACTGCACCACTCACCAGTCGCTTTTTAGCTTAGTCAGCCTGGTTATTTCCTAAACACACACAAGCATGTGCACGAAACATACAGAAAGAAAAAATACAAATTATTATAAGTACAAAGACACAGATCAAATATCTGTGCTCCAGAGGACAGAGGAACTATCATGTTTTTATTTCACAGTCCAGAGGAACATGAGTCACCTTTGGCACTGCAGAGCCTCTCACACTTTTGATCTGCAATGTATGTCCCAGTATGTCCAACTTGTCTGAACAGTCCTCCAAAACAACTGCCAGTCTAAGTGTATGAGATCTGGATAAAGACATACTGTGGAAAATGTTAGACATTTGGTTAAAATAAGTAAGTTATAAGTTTGTGATATAAGCGAGATTTTCTTTCCTTTAGAAAATAATATTTTAAAAAACTTTGGTCACGAGTCAGATGTGGTTCAATAGTGGCCATTTCTCACAGATTATTATTGGAAGTTGCTGATTAAACATAGTTTTCAGGATGCAGCGTGTCGTAATTATACAGACTAGATTAAGTGAGCCGTGCATCCCGGTCATCAAAAAAAACACACACAGGAGCAGACACAATTTCAACCCATGACTGCCTTATTGTTACATTCTTGTAATAATGCTGTTATGACAAGTTTTTTTCCTGTCTATTCAAAGTCGTCTCCCCAGCTCCCTTTGCTGTTGGAATATTATTTACCCTAATGTTAGAAATAATATTTTGAATTAATTGATTTTAAGCGTGATGGCTCCCTTTTAAAAAAAAATATTTTATAGCTGTACTCACTCAAGCACCTTTTGGACTTAAATCTCTTTATCTGGGAGAGTCACAAGGCCCTCGTCCCAACTGTAGAGAGTTTGGTCTTATTCTTTAATGTCTTACAACATTGAAGTGAATTATAATTAAAGCTATTGTCTCCTTCGGGCATTATATGAATCAGTCTGTAAAGGATTGTGAAACAAGAAAGCTTTATAGAAATTCATTGTTTTAAGCAGGCCTATTGTGGACATTATGATAATTGATCTGCCTGCCTACTTTCATTAAGTTTTTATTATTATTATTTTTAAACATTGTTTTTATTTAATTGAAACTTAACATTACAAGGACTGAGTCAATTGCAGGGTAGGGTACAAATATAAAGCCACAAGGCCAGATGATCTCATAGAAATATAAACCAGAAACCGATGTCCAAACGGGAGGTGATGGAACATTTATTTTTCACACATTTACATTTTTTCTCGATCAATGAGACACGATTTCCGATAGAATAGCCTATGACTAGTTTTCATTGTCTGTCGCGTAGGCTATGCTGCAGGACAAGTATAGCCTATTTCATGGGCGAGGAAACAGCTGTAGGCTACTTACTTCAGTTTTCTCCGTCACAGCCTCTTCTGGTT
>NC_083622.1:5540997-5575997 GCF_963584025.1 Labrus mixtus | reverse complement strand
GAGTGTATTGTATTGTTTTCATTTAAACAGCTGTTCTTAATACTATATGGCTCTGCCCAGTTCACTGTCAGATTGTAAACAGAATAAAAAGCTGCAAAGATGATCTCATAATTCCTGTTAATGGGCTGCAGAGTTACAGATTATAGGCCACAAAGTCGTCTGTGCAGTAATGTAACGAGGAACTTTGTAGTGGCAGTAATGTTGTAAAGAAGCATATATACTTTTAAGTTAATTGTAAGTGGTAAATGGATTTGGGTAGCGCTTTTCTAGTCTTCTAGTCTGTCACATTCACACCACATCCACACACCGATGGCAGGCGCCGCTACATAAAGAGACCAACCACCCAACAGTACCATTTCATTCACACACAGTCACATGCTGCCGGTTTACCAGCTGGAGCCATTCAGGGTTTAGTGTCTTGCCCAAGGACACTTTGTCATGTGACTGCAGGAGCTGGACCGCCACAGAAGAAGCAGTCCAAACACTGTGGTTATGGAGTCGCCGTTCTTGGCCTTATTACGCCGCTTTGATTACTACTTCAAATCTTGTTAAGCTTTATGTTATCAACCTAGAAAGAGACATGACAATGCATATGACACCCTGTTGTAACCTCTGGTTCCAAAAAATCAGACAAATAATAAACTTTGGGCTTAAAAAAATGGTTTGAGAAGGTGACGTCCGGGTGACACACATCCAAAGTGTGTGTGCTATATTATGTGAATATTTGCCTTAATTCAGAATGTAAGGTTTTTCTTTTGAGTGCATCAGTTGAATCATCTCACATGTTCCGTTTCTTAAAAAATTAGAAACAAAGAAAAAGAGCAACAAGCGGAAAAGGGTCATCCCAAACAAATTTACGGCTGTTTGTAGTGATACATTCATAATATGTCTTCGGTGGAGCTCCAAAGACTGAGTTCAAGAAGCGTTCAGAGGATGTAGTTAAGCTGCCTTGAGATTTAAAGACATCATTTGCAAAAGACATTACAGATCATATCTGACCCGAATCTGACCTCCTGCTGCCATAGAGCATGAGGGAACTTTCCAACAAGGTCCAATAAAATATCTCATTATCAGGATCCAGGACAGATAAAGTGTTAATGTAGACTGTAGCCCGCTGATCCCCTAAGCACATGCATACAGTCTGATTCATGCTATATATGTTTGCAGTCACCGCTCACTGTTAACCCCTGAACTCAGCTGTTCTCATAGCGACTGGCTGAAACCTCAAATAATGAGACCTGCAATTAGCAATGGTCAATCAATGGGGTAATTGCAGAGCGGGACTGATGGACTGTGAGGGGTAAAGGAGGGGCTTGCTGCTAGCACCATATCGATTTCCCTCAAAACCAATTAGTTGGTTTCCACCACTTTGGAGTGTTGGTCCCAAGCCATCTGCTTCTGTGATACAGAGAGGAGAAAACATACTGTTGTTTACAATGAATTGAATGCTTCCTTTCTGCGTGTGGCTGCTGGGGGAATCTTAATTAGGATCTTTGTCTCATATTTTTTTGTGAAAAACACACACATATATCTAGACCACACACATATATCGCAGTGAGGATGAAGGGGAATTTTACATTCTGTTATCACTGATTGTATAATGTTGCAACAGTACAACAATGTGCGGAAACATGTTTTGTGGTACAAAAGGTGAAATAATGACGTTCACTCACAAGTGCCTTACATTTTTTTTCAAGGTGAGCTGCACACAAACCGCTCTGACTTCACCCAGATGTTTTTTTCTGCCAGCCCCGATATACAGTTTTCAGCATGAGGTCCGGTTAAGTAGTTAAGGAAATATTGAGGAAAAAATTGACTGCGAGTGAGTTGGAAGGTGTGAGGGGGGGGGGGGGGGGTTCATATCTCACGACTGGTGTGATCTCTGTACAGGTAATTAAACTGCTTAATTATAATTTCTTCTTGCCAGTATGTTGATCACAGCGCTGGCCTCTGTTGCTTCGTCCTTCATGTCCACATCGATCTTTTCACATCATGTCTTGCCTCGTGGGACCCGGCCCTCCCCCACTCCCTGACAGGAATACTCTCCCGCTGTGAGGTGCATTCATTAACAGGCAATTCAGGAAGATTTCAGGGCGCAATATGCCGAAAATATTCCAGAACATTTTTTTCAGGAGCTTATGTGGGAAAACAGCTCAACGTTTAGATGAGGTGGCTGGAGATATTAAGATCGAACCATTCGCCAAGCCCCGCCCCTCAGTGTCTTAATGGTGTGCTTGGATTTTTAAAAAAATCCTTGCATGATTTAGATTCATTTTTTCTTCATTGTACGCCATGTTTATTGTAACATTCAGTAATAAATGACAAAGTCCATCAAGAAAATAGGGCGTGGTGTATGAAGGGGTAAATCCAAAGATTTCCAGCCAAGAGATCATGTGATACCTAACACAGTACCAGACTATAACAACACACTTGCACGATACTATTGGTGTGAGATAGTAGACTCAGACTTGCTAATAAGCACTATAATGTACATCTTAAACTGTTGGATTTTGAGCTTGGGCTACTGATGTTCTCTGTTTCCGAAGCGGAGTTCCCACTTCAGGATGCGTTCCTGGTGACGTAATCCGACTGGCAGCTCTGAATTTCCGACTTCCCGTATCAAATGGAACGCTACATTATGCCTTTACAAACAGTGTCCCCCTGATTGGGCGGAGCGGTCTCTCATCCTCCATGTGGTGGCAGGGCTGAGGGTTGGAGAGTGAGGAGCTTATGTTAAATAAATAAAACGTAATTATCTGTATTTTTAATTGAACCTTTATACAACCAGGAAAGAAACTTGTTAAGATAAATAAAATCTCTTTTTTAAGAGTGTCCCGGCCAAGACAGGCAGCAGAACAATTAACAGAATTTCACACAAACAACGAGCAGCCGAATATACAAATACAAAAAAAACATAAATACGTATCTGTTCAAACGTAAAAGTTATCTGTATCTTCAGATATTAAAACAAAAGTGGGCGTGATTTATACTGCTGACAAAATGAATTGAAACGTATGATTGACTGAGATAAAAGGTACAACCCAAGACTGTATATATATTACATTATTTACACTTTACATCGATAACAAGTTGCCACACCAGGCTTTCATATCTCATATATCCTGCCTACAGTAGCTCCTTCTATTCTCTGCCTCTCTCCGCCATAAAAGCGTTGCACAAACTCATAGAACTGGAGTTACATCCAGTAACAACTGGTTTCCCTGAGTGATAAAGACAAACTACGACTGGGATTTTTAAGTGGAGGAAATGAACGCAGGTAAACAGCAAAAGGTCTAAGCTTAATTCTAATATTGTTTGAATCTTGTTGTTTGCTTTCACTGCCGAACTAATTATGAATCCTCCCTCAATAGTAGACAGTGAGAGACGTCTACAGTCCCGCTACCTGCAAGTTGAGAGTGGAGCTCAGAATAACTTCTGTAATGTGGACTACGTATATGAAATGATCTTAAACTTGAGCTTTTTTTAATGGAGGATATTGACACATCCCAGAGCGAGAGGACTGGAGCAGTTAAATGTATGTTCAAAATGTTGCATATTTTACCTTAATGGCTCTACTTAGGCAAAGATCACAGTTTAGGCTTTAATAATTCATGCAAATGTTGAGATCTGAGACAAATTTTTCCAGGATTCAGGACACCACGCTGAGACTGGGATTCTACCAGACCAGCCTGAGATGTCTTGTCACCCTTGGAGTAAAGTTTGGTTGGGAATATGAATAGTTAGCCAGCTGTCAATCACAGCTTGTTGGTGTTTTCAATAACTCCTGAAAATGTCTTCAAATATTCAGGATGTGCTGCATGTACGAATGCAAACGGCTGAATCTTTCACCAAACAAGCGGGGTCAATGACGTTTTGAGGTGCGTGAGCGGTGCAATGGTGGTGAAGTTGCTTCACACTATTTTCTACTTGCCAGTATGTTCTTTTCCATTTGTTTGTTGATACTGCAAATATGTCCAATTAAAGACACAGTATGTAGATTCGGCTCTCAGTGGGCTCCTATTCAATACAGTAACAAAAGGTGACGCTGAGGCTGGAGGGGAATTATGGGAGTTCTCTCTGAATCGACCATAGTAAAGACAACAGGGAGAAACCGACCAGAGGAAGAGAATATGTTTACCGGCGATGTATAATTTACATGACGTTTTTATCACAGCAGCCTCAACAGCAACAGTACGGCAGCTTTCAGTAGCAATTCCCACTTCCTCGTGTAGCAGTCTTTCAACGGTGATGATAAACATGTCGTGTCTGAAATGGCGGCTCTGTCATGGCGTCGCAACGACAAGACACGTCCCATTACGACTATAAAATTACAGATTTTTTCTGGCTTTGATAACTGTTGGAAATATTTGAGGTAATGTAAGTACTCAACAAAAAAAGTATATATAACACAAATTTTGTACATTTTTATTAATTTAGATATTTTAGAATCAGAATCAGATTTATTGGCCAGGTATGCTTACACACACAAATATGAACTGTGCTCTCATATGTACAGGTACAACATTAAATATCAACAATAAAGATAATAAGAAAAGACTAATATTTACATGACAAAATATGAAACAGTGCAGTGGTATGTAAACTTAAAGAGCCCATATTAAGCCCTTTTTGGGGTTCGTATATTTAATCTATGTTCCTACTTTTGTACGTTCACAATAGCTAAAGTCTGAAAAAAGTGTCTGTTTTCATGTACTGCTCCTCCTTGCTCCCTCTCCGCTCTGAGTCCGTCAGCTACGCTCTGTTGAGCCCACACTGTTAGACCCCACGTGGGCCAAGTCTGCTCTGATTGGTCTGCCGATCCGCTCTGTCGTTATTGGTCAGTTGCTCAGCATGGTTCTCGGAAATGCCCCGCCTCTGTTACCATATTGGGAATGCAGCCACTGCTCCGTCCGAGGGGAGCATAAACATTAGCACCTTAGCACTACTGTGCTACCGCAGGCTACTATTGTGAGCGTGCTACAGAAGTTAACGGGCGTGCAACATGAGCTGCTGGGCTTGCCACAACGAGCCAATGGGCTTAGATCAGTGATCTCACACTGACAATGACGTCGGACTGACACATTTTTATCGAGGGGGGCTAGAACCGAGCGTTACATGCGGCTAATGCTACAGCTAACAGGAGGAGGTAGGAGAAGCTGCGTTTCCGCGGACTTTGAAATTTTGCAAATAGATGTGCCTAAACATGCACAGGACACATGGAAAACACACTAAAGAGCATATAAAACCAGGAAAAGCATAATATGAGACCTTTAATGTAAATTAATGTAAACATTCTAATAAAATTCTACATATGGAGGGTAGGGGTTAGGGTTAACCCTAACCCCTACCCTCCCATCCAACAAGGCGACTTCATGCTGTGAGGGATTTAGGTTTCAGGGGCAGGCTGACCTGAAATGTTCCAGTAATTTTCAGGTGTGCATGTGTGAAACAGTTAATGTCAAAGCAGACAAACACAGTGGAAGCTACTTCTAAATCCTTTGTCCTTGTATTTGGGTTTCAGACATATTTGTGATGTCCCAATGCAATTGCTGAGAGCTATGGTTGGATGATTGCTTCTCAGGGGAGCAGGGTTTTGTGAAGGGTGAATTAATTAAGAGGAAAGTTACACAGCTATGAGAAAGGCACACTGTTGTGATCCTGGCCACAACAGATACAGAACTTTCTGAATCCACACAGGTTTAAATCTGATAATCTCAACAATCGTTTTAATGCAGTTTATTAGCTCTGTAATATATATATTTATAATCTCAGATCACACAGGCAGAATTCATTTTTAAGATGTGTAACAGGCCACAGTAACTTTTCCCGATGAAGTCCTCCCCTGCTCCTTATTTAGTCTTTGCTGACATGAACACACAGTAGACCTTGTATTGATTTGAAGAGCTATTCCAAGACGTCTTTTTCCATTCATGCGCTAGTAATGTGCAAAAGGCCAGTCTCTCCCCCAAGTGTAGCCATTAATGCATGCAACCTGTCCACCCAACCATAATAATAGAGCCACTTGAGATCAGCACTACAGCTTTTTTTTTTTTTTGCTCTCTTCTTCTTTCAGGGACCACAATCACAAAAAAATAATTTTGTGCTTTTCACAGAAAGCTAAATGGATCTCTAATTATAATGACCTTCTCTGAAAAGGTTGGACCATAATTGGAAAACAGCCCCTGAGTACAGACCATCTTCTGTAGTGCCTGGGATGGAAGAGAGAGAGAGAGAGAGAGAGAGAGAGAGAGAGAGAGAAGGCAGAGAAATGAGGGATCTGTGAGGCAGATCAAATCTGTCACCAAGATGGCAAAAATGATGCAAAATGTAAGAACCTTTTTTTTCTCCCTCCACGTCTGTTTCAGCAGTCCATCTTTCTGGTGGAATCAAATTGTTTATTCAAATACACAGCGGTAAATGGGCACAGCGCTGATGGCATATTGAGGTTTTTAAAAAATGATGATGATGGATCTGTTCTGTTTACTGGGATTTGGACTCATTTTAAAATGTAGAAGAATATACATTTGTTTTTTGGGGAAATTCTGCTCACAGCTCATGCGTGTATTGTCCTCTGAGTCTGCTTGCTTTTTTAGATTATTTTAATTTAAAATGTGTCTCAAAAAGCATTCCCTCTACAGCAAACTTAACTGGAAGGATCTCTTAGGGTAGAGATCAAAAGGGAAGACTGTAATTGTTGCAGAAAATTAAAAAGTCCTGTCGATGAGTTAGGCAGCATTTTGTTCAACTCATTTTCTCTCCCTTACCAGATTTACATTTTTTTCTATTTCTGCAGCCAAATTAACATATTTTCAGTAGCAAACTTATAGATTTTAATCTATTGGTCTATGCATTAATTTTTCTCCGACTCATCAGGATGTGACACACACATAGACACACACACACACACACACACACACACACACACACTGTGCTTTTTGTCTGTAGTGTGTTACCCATCCTTCTCTCTTTTCTGCCTCTTTCAGGAGCCATTATAATGGAGCTAGTAGCAAGAAGAGAAAAATGCTTCCTCAAGCACACTCTCTCCTTCCCTTTATTGTCTTCAACAAAGCGAGTTTATTAATCCAAAGGGGGAAAAGAGAATAGAGCGAAGAAAAGGGGGAGAAAAGAAGGGAGAGAGGGAATGTGGTGAACAGAAAGGCAAGTCAAAGCAGTTTTGAGTTTCATCTCATTTTTCTTTGGAGAACTAAGGCGTGAAAAAAAAAAAATCAATTATGGAGCACACCTGAATATTATTTCGAGCACCCAGCCACCCACTTGCAGCCAGTCCCCTAGAAAACCAAATTACTCAGCAAACTTATCGCTTGCTGTAGCAGGTCTGGTATTAAAGAAAACAATCAAGCAGGCCTGGATTAATCTCTGACAGGCGCCTTATCTTTAACTTGCACCTTTGTTATTTTCTGATGAGCTGCTCTTTTTTTCCCGCCACATTGTACCATACCTCACTGCCCCCTTTCATTTTCTCTATGGGCCACGTCGAAGGACCTTTCAGTTTATTAAAAAACCCTTTATTTGTGAAGAACAAAGAAGAGGCGAAGGCAAACAATAAGGTCAGGCAATCTCCTTTTTGCCAGCAGTCGCTCACCTGTTATTTGGAGTGTTATCAGTGGTGGGGAGGGATTCGCTGTAGGTGAGAGAGACAGAAAGGACGCTGCTGCCGCTGTGAGAGAGGGGGGGGAAAAAGGCTGATTGACATATATCAGCCTCAAGCCAAAGACCTTTCGGATGCTCTTCATATCAAAGAAAAGAGGCCGCTGGCTGCTGCACACCTCTGCTGGATTGTTATACAGGAAGAAGAGAGTCAGAGGGCGATGCTCCAGAGCGCGTTCACACACAAAAACACACACACACACACACACACACACACACACACACACACACACACACACACACACACACACACACACATGCACACAAATTACATTAGAAAACCCCGCACACCAACATTGTCATGTGGCTTTACTTTTTACTGGTTGCCAGAGTTACGTATTCTCATTTAGCCCACAGCTGATGGAGCGGAATAAAGCAGAGATGCCTTACAGATTGCTGTTGGTTACTCACCGCTAACCCTCCTGTCTTCCACCGTTTGTCCTTGACAGCCCAAACAGAGAAACACCTGCTATAACTGGACAGAGACACAGTAACATCGAGTCAGAATGATGGACAGCTATTGATTGCGGGGATTAAGTTCAGACATGCATAATGATTAAGAAAATGTAATTAAAAGCCAGTGACATTATTAAATTCAGGTCTTCATTGTGGTTAAATACAATACATTTGCAAAATAATACAGCTGTTACTGATCTGTAAAATGTTATATGTTGAACCCATACTGTATATCAAGATAGAGGGAGCAACAGCTGCCTGGGAGTGAAGCCAGAATATTTAGAGCTCGCCCTGCTGACTGGCTGCGGTACAGCTCATAAACACCATATTTTATTACAAGGAGGGTAGAATTTGGAGTCCTCCAAGGTAGCTGCCTGGGTCCCCTCCTCTTCTCTATTTTTACCAACGATCGAGCCAGAGCCTATAAAATGACACACTACAATATTAATTAGAGGATCCAACTGGGTGTAACAATAAACAATATGGGGTGGCTGTGGCTCAGTTGGTGGAGTCGGTCATCTTTCAACCGGAAGGACGGGGATTCGATCCAAAGCTACAGCTGCAGCTACATGGCAGATGTTTCCTCGGGTAAGACACTTATCCCCAAATTGGTCCCACTGTTTCGTCTGCGGCATGTGAATGTGTATGAATGGGATTAGTTACTTCTGATGGACACTTTACATAGAAACCTCTACCATCGGTGTGTGAATGGATAGGTGTTATCTGCGGTGTAAAGCGCTTTGAGTAGTCAGACGACTAAAAAGCGCTATACAAGCTCAAGTCCATTTACCATTTAAACTGGTCCTAACTATAGCCAAAACAAAGTGCAGCATGTGTGGCTCAAATCAAACACTTAAAATTACAGTTGCCTCTGTCTAAACATAAAAGGTATTGCTTTGGAGCAGGTTCATGAAAAAGAGCTTTTGGGTGTCACCCTTGATGAACAGTTTTGGTCTTGTCATATTAGCAGGATTGTAACTAAATTGGGTAGGGTTGTGTCCACCATTGAAAATGTGTCAGTAAGACAAGTCATACAATCACTGGTTTTGTGTCATCTTGATGATTGTTCTATAATATGGTCAAGTGGGTTAAGGAAAGACCTGCACAAGCCCTAACTTATGCAGAATAAAGCTGCATATCTGGCTCATGACTTTTAATTAGGGTGAGCATGCACCATGCCTTTTTTATGGCTTAAAGTGGAGAATAGACTTTTCAGCTATTTATATTTATATTGATATTCATGCACTTTGGAAAATCCATAAAGCCTGTACTCAAGGACCTCATATATCAATAACAGACAGGTTACACATGGTCATGTAGTACTTCCTGTGCTTAGAACATGTGCTATGCTGAAAACAGTTTTGTACAGGTCTACCATTCGACGATGCTATGTCCCCCCCCCAAAAAAAATCTACAATTAAAATAACCTTAAAAAAATGTCAATTAAAAGAAGGTTCTAATATTTCCTATTTTACTGTTTATTAAGAAGAACTAGAGAAGATGAATAAGTAAGTTAATGGGGTGGGGTGGGGGGTGATGATTGAATCTGTTGTCTCTTCATTGTAAATCATATTTATTCTTGTCATATGGGTGGACCCCGCTAAGACTAGTTGCTGGTAACCATGGTAGCAACTAATGGGGATCCTTTAAAAAAAAATAAACATATGGGACATGAGAAATGATAACTCACTGATTTCATTTTTTTATTATGGATCATTTTCTTATTGTTCATCCTTCTACGACACCACTAGGACTAACTATTTGAAAATCTTGAACAATGATGCAATTTAAGTAGATTGTGTAAAAACAAAATTTAAATGTATTTTCTGCAACACAAATATTATGTATCGTTCTATTTTGGTTTCATTGCTCAGTTAACCTTAACTCTGCATCCCAACAGAAACAGCCAACTATAGTTCCTCTTCCTCAGCCCATCCCAACCCTGCCTCGATTCCATTAAATCGCGCCTGTCCCAATCTGAGGGGGTTGCCGTTAGTGACAAGTGTTGCTGTTTACCTTTTCACGCTTATCAGCATCCTTCCACACAGTGTTCCCTCTTATTTCACTCTCTCAACCCTCTTTCTTCCTGGATATTCTTATCTCACTCTCCTCCTCCTAGAATCTTCATGGAGGAGGAAAGAAACATGCAGAAAGACACAACACTCACTGAAGCACACGCTCACTTTCACATGGATGACATTAAATGTTGCATGCACATACATTCTGAACACAAAACTTAAATAATAAACTTGAGTTTTTTTTATTATAATAGAGTCATCTGAAATAATCTAAAAGGAAGTAATGAACAAAGGGCAGGTGAACAGAAACACAAACTATGTTACGCAGCAATCTCAGTCATATGTTGAGAATACTGCACTTCACAAGAAATGTCAAAGATTTTTGTTTTCAGTCAGACATTTGGTCTTTTGGGTTACGTTTGTAAATGTTATATGCATGTTGTCCCCATTATAACTGAATAATGACAGATGAAGGTCTTCTTCTATTTCCCAGTTCAAGCAGAAAAAAATATAATTCCAATGTCAATGTTGTGATGTCAACCGTTGGAAACTACAACCAACATTTATGTCTTTCTCTTTAGGCTCCATGTAGACCTTCCTATGGATATAAGCATACTCTTAATAAGCTTTGCTTGAAATAATACACATTACCGACACACTACCCCCATTTCATTCAAAGTTGGGACATTGTGTAAAATGTAAATAAAAACAGAAAGTGATCATTTGCAAAACATAAAAACCCCATATTTGATTGATAATAGAATGAATGAGAATGAGAAATTGTATCGAATGTTAAAAAAAAAACGACTTGTCACCCATTGAAAATATTTGGAGCATCATGAAGTGTAAAATAAGACAAAGGAGACCCTAAACTGATAAACAGCTGAAATCTTACATTAAGCAGGAATGGTAAAACATTTCACTTTCAAAATGAAAGAAAGTGACCAAGTTCCCAAAATGCTTACAGTAAAGTGTTGTTAAAGGGAATCCCATGCAACAGAGTAATAAACCCTGTTTCAGCTATTTAGGATGTGTGATGCTTGATTCAAATTAAATAGGGCACATCATTTCCCCAAATCCTCTTTTTTCTATTTTCAATTAAATGCGGTGGTTTTGATGTTTTTCAAATCATCGTGTTCTGTTTTTATGTTGTTCTATTTATCACAATGTCCTAACTTATTTTTTTTTAGGAAGCGGGGTTGTACATATGCACACTTTGAACGATGAAGATGACTTCATGATCAAAGTGGGGGAAAAAAGTATTGATCAGCACAATAGAGTGTGCGCTCTGATGAAGCCCACAGTCTCCTCACAGCACAGTGCACAGGCGGAAGGCTCGAGATGGAGGGCTCTTCTCCCTCTTCTTTTTCTTTATCTATTACTCTCACTTTATCTCTCCCCCTCCCCCTCTCCTCCTCTCATCATCCTGCAGCCGGGGCGTCATTGTGGCCCTGTGTGTTGCATTGTTTGATGTTGTTCTAGAAGTAAATAGACGCGGCAAACACTTGACACAGTTGTTAAACAGAGAGCATCTAAATGTCTCCTAACTCGACATCAAACACTATGCTAATGTCTGTTGCATTAGTGATAGGGAACGCAGCTGAGAGGAGGGAAGTGTACACAACCAACACTGCTCAGTGCGACACAGCTGAGCGCCGAGCCCAATAACACAACACAACACACAACAACAACAACACACCACAACACACCTAGAGTACCACAGAACAAGATAATGAATACAGAGGGGTGGCATGAAGAGGCCCTTCTTTATGCTTGCTGTGTGTTGGAGGGGTTTGGCCCTCTCTTGCAATGAAAGTTGTAACACTTAAAAAAGACAAGAGTGCCACCAGTATTATGGAAAAGTAAGCTTCACCCCGCTCACTTAATCTTATACTTGACAGAACTGATTGGTGCACCCGGTGGGCTGTTTGTTCAGGCAGGATGATTCAATTAAAATTGCTGGATGGATCTTATGAAATGATTAAACAAGAATCGTCCCATATTTAACTAATTTGCTTCCCCAGATATTCCCTTTCGGCTGTACGTTTTGTAAACATTAAAGCCGTACACACATAGAACATATGGCGATATATCACACTGCAAAAACTCAAATCTTAGCAAGTGTATTTGTTTAATTCCTAATCAAAAATATCTCATTACACAATTCAGAGTCCAGATTATGAGATGTGCTAACTTATTTAGATATCACATCTTATTTTAAGACATTTAAGAATAAGCTTGCTGCATTGTCAGACTTTTTTTTACCTATACTAATCAGGCCTATTTATTTTGGCTTTTTATATATTTTAATAAGATGTTTGTGTGGACTAGTCAGGTAAATTATTTTTGGGCTTCTTGTGCCTTTAATGGAGAGACAGGACAGTGGACAGAGTCGGAAATCAGGGAGAGAGAGAGAGTGGGGAACGACACGTGAGAAAGGAGCCACAAGCTGGATTCAAACCCTGGCCGCCTGCTTGGAGGACTACAGCCTCCATACATGGGGCGCGCGCACTAACCACTGCACCACCAGCGCCCCCGTAAATGTGGCTTTTAATTAGTGTGATGAGATATATTTGACTAGAAATAAGACAAATAAACTTGCAAAGATTTAAGTTTTTTCAGTGCATATCATAAAAAAAAAAAAAAAAATCATGTGTATGCATACTCTATAATTTGTTAGACATATTTTCTTTTGGCAATTATTCAATAGTATGATATGATTGCCATAACCCTGAGGTTGAAAAACAAAGAGGTCGGAACGGGCGGATCAGACGCAAGCTTTTATTTTGATAAAAATAACGAAGCTCCAGGGTGCGTGGCTTCTGGGCACCAGGCGAGAGACATACACTGTCGTTGTCACCCCTGGACACCCCTCTGGACACGCTCCTGGTTTGGGAGCATTCTTTTGTCTAAAGCCCTGAAGCTATAATCTCAAGATCTCTCAGCATTTATTTTATTGCAGATCTGTTATGATGTAAAACCTGCTTGCAGGATTTTTTAAATTAAATATAAATGCTCTTTGTTGTGATGATAAACGCTTTAATCATGCTTCGTGTAAAACATATTTCTCATACAATTTGTATATGACAGTTTTTTTTTTTTACAAAAGGTTTGTGAGTAGGTGTGTTACGTGGATCCATTAACCTCAGTTGATCCTGTTGTTTTCTCCACCACTCTCTCGTGTTGTCTTCCTCGCACAGGCCTCACTGAGCTGTCTGCTGTTAAGCCTGTTTTTTCCTTCAAAAAGCGAGTAAGAGAGGGATGAGATAGACACAGAGAGAGAGAGAGAGAGAGAGAGACAGAGAGAAATGCTGACACTCAGAGCGATGCTGTGACAGCAGGCATGATGATGGCAGAAGGCTTCTGCTTTCAGACCCTGCTGTCATCCTCCAGTCTGGCTTTATGTCCTTGTTTCTACAGAAGAAAGAAAAGAGTGGACCCTCCACGTCCCACCTTCTGTCTCTCTGTCTCTCTGCTGTCTTCTTTACCTCTCCTACTCTGCCTTCCTGCTTTCTCTTCTTTACCACTACTCTTTATTTCTAATGCCAGTCACCAAACATTTTTTAACTGGCATTTATTTTTTATATTTTTTACATTGATTGAAGCCAATTTAGACTCGGGTAAAAACAACTGATGTCTGACTATTTTTTTAATTAAGTTTCAAAGAATGATAAATGAAGAATGAAGGCTCACACAGGACACAGCCACACGTCGACACCACACACCTGCCGTTTGTAGTAATGACTCCACAGTGGAGATTCCACAGACTTGTGTGATCAAACTTCAGTTCAGAGGAGAAACAAACATGAAGGACGATCGATGTTGTCGGCTAGCTTCCCTCTTATGTGCTCTGCTAAAACGAAATCCTGTAAATCGAGTGGCTTTAAGCAATTTGAAACTCAGGCTGGAGGTGAGTCTTCAAAGTATGCATCAAGTTGGTGACGCTTCTCAGCCTGCTCTCATTGGCTATCTTATTGGTAGTCCGTTGGAGGCAGCCCGACCTGGAATCATAAATAAAATATCTAACATGTTTTATATTTATGATTCAAGATGGGGGAGGTTCTGACTTGATCTAAAGCAGTAAAAAAAAATCGTATTGAAACCACACACTTGAGGACAATTTGGACAAAAATCCGGTTGGGATAACACCCATCGTGTAATGTGTACCGAGCTTGGGTGACTGACTGTTTATTAAGATTTTTATCGAAAGACTTTTATACAATCATGGAAGAGAAGGAGAATAAAACAGAGGATGTTAGAGAGCACAAAATCAAAGAAAGAAAGAACAGACAGAGCTGAGGAATGGAGCAGAATCTATATGAATATGTTTGGACTGTCAAAGGCAGACGGAGCGAGGAGAGGTGGGAGAGATGGACAAAGCAGGGGGCAGACGAGAGAGGCAGCTGGTGGAAGAGACCAAGCAGACAGAGAGAGAGAGAGAGAGAGAGAGAGAGAGAGAGAGAGAGAGAGAGAGAGAGAGAGAGAGAGAGACTTATTAAAGCCACAGACTAATTACAATGTACTCACCAACACTAACAGGCACACATCTAGGCCTCAACACTCACACCTGAGACCTGCAATTGGCCAAAAAGGAGGGCTAATTTCAGCCAGCGGGAGGTCTGCAGAGATGCTTTAATAAATAACCATGCCCATGGTTTTAGACGTGCACCTGCACCAATTAACAGGTTACTAATTGGCCGGTGCAGAGCAGGTTATAACAAAAGTGTCCGTTTGCCTGAGCAGACTGATTGATCCACTGGGGAGGAGGTGTGCTGTGACTGTGTGTCGAGCTGTTGATCAGTCAAAAGTCACAGTGTTTTAGATTTTAGAAATCATAAAAGGGTGGTTTGATTTTTGTTGGGTAATGTTTGTATTTGTTTTCTTTCAGAGACTAAGATGAAAATAGTAATAACGCTCTCAAGAGAATTTTCTACTGAGTTGAATTGGTGAGTATAGCATAGATTTTAGACTCAAGTAAAAAAAAAAAAAGTCACATTTAGTTTTAATCATTTGTTTCATTCAATGCACAACAAGTATGTGACAGTGTGAGAAACCTTTGCTGTCAGTGTCCTTTGTCTCTGACTCAATGCTTTCAAGAAAGCACAGTCCACAGGTTGTTTCACTTGTGTAAATCAGTGAACTTCTTGTGATGAAAGATACAACAGAAAACTCAAAGTACTTGGCCTTTTTCGATTCTCAGATTTTTTTTTTAAATGTTCAAAATCCAAAACAAAAAACGCAAACCAGAATTGACATTTTTAGACACTTCAAATCCATTATTTCCCCGTCTTTCTCAAGGACCAAACGATTCGCTGGATTTTGTTAGAGCAGATACTCTTCTGATGCCGAATCTGTTTGACGAGGGGAACTATAGGTCTTTCTCTGTTGCCCACGTCAGCACTTTCTCCTGCACTAAATCTCTCCCATCTGCCCCCACGCTCTTCTTATTCCTGCTTTTTTTCATTCTGAATGTCTCCTCTTATTTTCTCTGCACACCTCTTTAATGTCTCACCATTTCTCTCCTGTTTCAGTTTCTCTCTCAGCTCTATTCCTCATCTCTTTCTCTCTATATGCCTCCATCTTTAAATCAATCGCTGTAGACCTTGTTTGATCCTCTCTCTTCTATTTCACACATTACCAATAATCCATCCTCTTCTTTTTCTCTGCAGTCTTCTCCCTCTTGTGCTCTCATGCCCCCTCTGTGTTTATACCCCAAACGCTTTCTTTCCACCTCACTCTACCCCTCGCTCGCCCTTGTCTTTCTCTCTGCAGCTGCACACTTAAAGACTCTGCTGCATTATCCTTTTAATAAAGGCCTGGGCAGGAAGCAGGGTAGCAGAGGACGGAGACAAAGACGAGGCCGCTGCTGCAACAGCAGCCTTCAAACCTCATTAACTTTTGTCTCGTTGTGGCAGTCACACACACACACACACACACACACACACACGCACACACACACACAAATGTACTCACAGACAGATATCCAGCCGTGTTGTTTTTTTACATGCAATTACACACAAGTTCATTTTGTGTTTGCTGTGCACAGACACTCTCTCTTCTCTTGTCTTTGGCATTATTCTGTTAAAAAATCCTCTCATAATATACAAGACAAAACATCTATATATAATCATGAATAAATTAATAAATATATCTATTTAATAAAATTGTTCAAAAAATTTCCATATAATGAATAATGATCCCTAATAATAATCTTTTCACATTAATGAGCATGAGCATATGGATGTCATTAATAAAATCACCAATATGAACATTCACACTCATTTTGACTCACACTTCAAGCATCGTCATACCGTGTTAAATCAAACTCGTCAAATTGAATGCTGAGATGTTCTGAATCTCTTTCCCTGCTTCACGGTTTGCAGCAGAACACAAATGTTCAAGTCTCACATGCACATCAGTAACAGAGACTCTGGTTAGAAACACAGCATCTGATCAGCCAACAACAACAGTATTGGATTTATTATGATAATGATCATTAATTCTATAGACTCTCCAAGAAACCAAAAAATCTGTAGTTCAGAGTTGGATTGAAAAGCTTCTGAAGAAGAGACAAGTTAGAACTGTGCAGCAAACAAAATCCATGAAATGAATTTGTCTTTTGCATTGAATCTGAAACTGTAACGTTATCACTTTGGTTGCTTAGCTGCTGCTCTCCAGCTCCCCCTCTCAGCCAGACAAATTAAAGAAAACAAAAAAAACAAGATGGTGTCAGCTTGCAAAATCATCAAAAATGTCACAGTGACTCTGTCCACTTATATACAGACTTAACTCCACTGCACTAGTAATATTATTAATGACTTATATGTTTAAAAGGTCCTGCGAGGAGTTTTTAAAGGCTTTATATGCGATTTTTTTGATCCAGCAGATGTCGCCCTTGAGCACCAGCATGAAACCAAAACAACTCGCTGTGCATTGTTGTGTTAGCATGCTAATGCTAGCGATCTTCATTATGCTCGTATCTTCACACTGCATGTAAATTTACCTGAAATGAGCGTGATCTAGAAACACAGTTAAGCAGTGAGTACAGTATGTTATTCTTCTTTTCTCTAGTCCCTCAATTAAACAACTTTTATACACGAGGGGAGGAGTCAGCCGGCCGTCCGGGCGATGTAAACAAACTGAAGATAGGACTCGCAAAACTCTGAAAACATCACAGACAGTGGGACTCTGGTGTTACACCCATTGTAGACAGTCATGACTCAAACTTATATTTAAGTGTGAAAAACGCATATAAAGCCTTTAACTGGTTTTAAAAATAGACTAAAATTAAAACAGATGCCTCTATGTTTCCTTAGAAGCAAAACCAGCCCATCAGAAATAAGAAATCATCAGAAAAAAAAACTCAAACATGTACGGACCATGATCAGCTCCGAGATACGATGTACTGCTTTTGTCCACAGGGGCCGCCAAAACCAAAGTATCTCACAGGAGTTTTAGGAGGTGTGGTGAAAAGCAGCTTCCAGCGCATTGATTGGATTCTGTTCAAGTCTCATTGGTGCAGGGCATTCTCCTGTGCCACAGTTAACCGTACACCAATTAGAAAGTACATACAGTAAAAAGCACAGGAGGGAAATTTAAAGGGGGTGCCCGGGTTGTTTGTGCCACTCAGTCACCCGCTAATGAGTAATCAACTTTCACAGCTTGAGTGTTAGGGTGGTAATTCGGGCTGCACACCATGTTCCCGAACCGTGGAGTAGCGATTCATTATCATGAAGATCTGTATAATCAAACAATTAGCGAATTTCTTCTCATCAACAAGGCCTGCTCCCTGTCTGATGTGCTCGTTGGTGACGGGGGTTTTTGGGGGGTGGAGGGGGGGGGGGGGGGGGGGGATGACAACTGGCTGCCTCTGTGACGCTCCTTGGCTGTTTTCCAGTGTGGGGGCGATGTGAGGGTTAAACAGCTCTGATGAATGCTCACACACTCTGTGGAAGTGTCAGACTGAGGAGGAAAACCACTGGGACAGTAATTGACACAACAGTGAATGTGAGGGGAGAGAGTGAGGGAGAGGAAGGGGTTGTTTATGAGCGATGAAGGCAGAAAGAAAGAAAGAAAGAGAGGCATCTAAATATGTCAGCTCTGATTCTTCATCTTCAGCATCACTTCCATTTCATCCTTTATGGATCAGGCAAATGAAAAGAAAGAAAGCAGCATTCTCACAAGATGGTACATTTTTAATTCGTCTTGTCATTTCTCTTGTTACTGGGTTGAATAGCTCTCTGACATGAGCTCATTCTCTCACTTGGTTGAAAAGACTCAATCCCTCCTTATTATAACATCCTTCTCGAATACTTTGAAATAATTATGTATCATTTTCATGCCAGTTTATTTTATTAATATCTGAAGGGAACATTCTCTCCTCTTAAAACCCAATAAGTTTTGAGAGTTAGGCGTACAGGATGTGGACGGTGTTTATTTCAAATACACAGGAAAAGGAGATAATGTCTCATAATTACAAAAACAAAAAAGACTCAAACGGAAACTTGTGACCCTCTTAGTCAAAGCTGACTACACTGAATGAGGCTTTATGGATTAAGTACATTTAGTCCCTAACACACAACAGGTGGAACAACAAAATTATAGATTCAGAGTCAAATAACTTAACTATTAAAAATGTAGCTTCATTTTTATAGCCTAAAAAACACCATTGGTATTTTCTGGTTGATGTGAAATGGGGATTCTTAAGAGTATTTCCAGAAAGAAATAGCATGCATGCAAAGTAAATAAAAGGCAACAGTGGAAATTTGACTGTGTGATTAATCAGATTTCTCTGTAGTGTCCATGTGTGACTGTGTCAGGCAGCAGGTAGTCATTACACAAACACACGGTCCCTCTCTGCTCCCAACGTAGCGTCAGATCTGAATAAGAAAGACGAGAGGAAACAAAGAGAGAGAGTGTGTGTTAGCAACAGTCACACTTTCTCCTTCAAAATGAAAGAATGTAAGAGGCTCGTTGGACCACTGCTGAGTTGTTGGCAGATATGTTGGGGAACGGGAGCAACCGACCTGCAACAACCCAAACGACATAAGTGAAAATGTGCAGTAAATTCAAAAGCAAATGCAAAAGTCCAAATGTGTCCAAATGTGCTGCAAAAAGCTGAAACTACTGCAGTAACATCAAAAGAACTCCAAATAAATATACAATGCTTAATCAAACGGATATGTTTTCAGAAAACATCTGCATTAAACTTTAAACACTGCAAATCCAGTATTTAACGGAAGGGCCTCAGGCCTGTAGGGACGCTCAGTGGAACAGATTATTGTTGAAAGAGGACGTGTGGGGGGAAAGGGAAGCAACATATATATTTGTTATTCTATTTATCTGTGCACTGTGTGTTTCTTTTGTTGGCAATGCTTGCTCTTTGCTGCTGTAACACTGTAAATGTCCCCGATGTGGGATGAATAAAGGATTATCTTATAAAACCAGTTGTTTTTGGTAAATTAAAGTTATTTATTACAAAAGAAGCAAATTGTGATACATCTGCCCCCCGAACTCTGAACTCTGTCTCCCTCCCGAACTCCGCCCCCCGCTGACCCCCCTTCCCCTGCACATCACCTCACACCCATCATCCCCCCACCACTCCTCCTGGTCGTACACACACATCGCTCATCCACCTGTATTATTGTATTATAGTATGTTCATATCACCTCAATAAGTTATCGACCTGTACAATATGTCCATATTCTGTATATTATCTGTAATCTAGTATAGCATGCTCACTGCACCTTAATCTGTATATTATAATCTGAAGAATATACTTGTATTTTTAGCATTTATTTATATTTATCGCATCCCATTAATGCAGCCATATATACCCAATAATTCACTTTTTTTAGTCTTCATCTGTAAATTTTGTAATTACTGTACATAGCACAGATTCTTGCACTTTCTGCTTATTGCACTTCTGGTGAGATGCCAAACCTCATTTCGTTACTACTAAACTTGTATATGTGTTATCACAATAAAGTTGAATCTCATCTCATCTCATCTCATCTCATCTCATCTCATCTCATCTCTCTCGTCTCATCTCATCTCATCTCATCTCATCTCATCTCATCTCATCTCTCTCATCTCATCTCATCTCATCTCATCTCTCTCGTCTCGTCTCGTCTCGTCTCGTCTCATCTCATCTCATCTCATCTCTCTCATCTCATCTCTCTCATCTCATCTCATCTCTCTCATCTCATCTCATCTCATCTCATCTCATCTCATCTCATCTCATGTCTCTCATCTCATCTCATCTCATCTCATCTCATCTCATCTCATCTCATCTCATGTCTCTCATCTCATCTCATCTCATGTCTCTCATCTCATCTCATCTCATGTCTCTCATCTCATCTCATCTCATCTCATCTCTCTCATCTCATCTCATCTCATCTCATCTCATCTCATCTCATGTCTCTCATCTCATCTCATCTCATGTCTCTCATCTCATGTCTCTCATCTCATGTCTCTCATCTCATCTCTCTCATCTCATCTCATGTCTCTCATCTCATCTCTCTCATCTCATCTCATGTCTCTCATCTCATCTCATCTCATCTCTCTCATCTCATCTCATCTCTCTCATCTCATGTCTCTCATCTCATCTCATCTCATCTCATGTCTCTCATCTCATGTCTCTCATCTCATCTCTCTCATCTCATCTCATCTCATCTCGTCTCATCTCATCTCATCTCGTCTCATCTCTCTCGTCTTGTCTCGTCTCGTCTCGTCTCGTCTCATCTCATCTCATCTCATCTCTCTCATCTCATCTCATCTCTCTCATCTCATCTCATGTCTCTCATCTCATCTCTCTCATCTCATCTCATCTCTCTCATCTCATCTCATGTCTCTCATCTCATCTCATCTCATCTCTCTCATCTCATCTCATCTCATCTCATCTCATCTCATAACATAATGTGAGGCAAACTGAGAGTGCTGCTCAAATAAAAAACATAGTAAAAAATGACTCTAAATAAGTGTTTTATATACCAAGTCTAATTAGTGAAATAAATAAAAATAAAACCTCACCACACTAACTAACAAAATCAAACAACAAATGAACAGCAGCCCTAAACCTAATGTTTCTAAAGAAATACAAAACTAATGTGAGTGTGGGTGTGTCTACACAAAATACTGATACCTGCCCAATCGAACACAAAACGAGAGCCTCAGAACACAGAAGACAAAAGACAACAAGTTCTTTAAAGAACATTTCACAAACATAGACGAAGACAACGAGAGGTAGAGTGGCGAGCTTAACACAAGCGGAGCCGCGCCTGAGTATGTATGTTAGCTCACGGCTATAACTCATCAGCCATTGGCTAAAAGAATCAATGCACTCTGATGTATAATAAAATAAAGTATGATAAAAAACAATCATCAATGTTGTCATCAAGAAATGTGTCATGTTATCATTTGTAAATCCTGCTGACACTAGTCTCTTACAGATTGTGATTCCACAGCAGTGCTGTAACAAACTTCTGCACAACCATTGGAGCGATGATTGCGAACCATTTTTGATGCACACACACAAACACTGTTCTGACCAACTCTGACATTACACATTACCAACGTCTCCACCCCCATTAGACCACTGGTACTACCTCAGATGGTAGATCAGGGGCCGAACAACCTTGCCCCACCGTTCCGCCTCTGTGCATTATACATTGCAAACGAGTCGTCACAGGGAAGTAAATATCCAACCTTGAATTTTCAAACTGTGAGCCCCAGATGTAAGGGATTATTTGTGCAGCTTGTGCACTCCCAGACTTTGCTTTGAGAAGAATACATTACAGCTCACAGAAATGTTGAAGGATACGCCAAATGAGGCTCTTACGCGTAAGTTCAGACCATGTAGGTCAGTAATGCAGGGTTGTAATTATTCTTGGCTCTTTGTGCAGACCGGAGTGAGCAGGTCGTAAGTGGAACTGAAAGCACCTGTGCCTGTTGATTTTTAAGCAGAAGGCTTCCTCACGCACATGCACGCAACCTTGCAATGTTTTGCATACATGAGGTCAAAAATGGATGACCCTGATGAAGGCCACGAGCCGAAACGCGTTGGTCTAAGTTGTTAATGATGTTTTGCATACATCACAGACCTTTCTGTTCCTTTTTTTATTATATTTTCTTAAAGTTACATTTACCATTTTTTTGGCAATAGTTTTCTAGTTTTGCAAAGACAGAATATTGAAAGCTTTCTGATCATTCAGCTGCTAGAAAAATAAATAAGTGAATCGTGATTTAACAGTTTCACTGTTGACTGATGGCAATGACATTTAAATCTAAAAACATGCAGATATTGTACGATTGTGTGTAACAGTAATCTAACACTGAAATAACTTCCAGAGAGATCTAATTGTGTGTAAAAATGTGAGCCAATATCCTCTCATCTTTTTTTAAGCATTGTTTTCATTGATTTTAAATGTTACAATCCAGGGACAGACTCAATCACAGCGTAAAAATATACAGTCACATAAACGCCCAATCAATGTGAATGAGGGAGTCCTTAATGAGATGAGGGTCTTCCAAAAGTCAGGAGGGTTCCATCCTTGGAGAGATGTTTTGATACCTTTTGTATATCATCTATTTGTGATGGTATCCATTAGAATCTTAGGCAGAGCAAGGTGTTAGTGAAAGAGAGACCTGTTGTAAACAGACTGATTACAGCCTGTTTTTTTCCTAATTTGTTGCCAGATCTTATGAGTATGTGTCATGATCAGGTTTGTAGTTATAGCCAGGGGTTTATTCACAGAGTTGAGGTATGGCACTGAGTCCTGTTTAAACTCTTCACGGTGATATTGTTCAATTTGTTTCCAAACGGGTGGGCGCGCTGACTCTGCTTGCCATGTCCACACTGCCTTAATGTAGCCCTGCTCTAAAGCCTGTCACAGCTCCGCCTTCCAGTGTGGCTGTTCAGATCAGTCAAAACATTTGAATAATTATCAACATTATTTTAATACTGTGTAACTGTATCTCACAGTCCACTACTGTGACATTAGGGTTAGGTAAAGACACCTAACCCTCAACATTTGCATCTCATGTACAAACAAAATGTAACATAATGAAACTTCCTTAACTGTCATACCTCAACACAGAAACAGACATTGTTAAGAATATAAACACATTCTAATATTTTAATTATATCCCCCTACATGGCAGAATGCGAGTAAAGTTTATTGAAGATGTCAGTATTAAGTCAATTTTGTCGTTTCCCAACAATAAAACCCCAAGGAATACACAACGCTGTATGTTGATTTACTTCTGAGGATACAGTACCCTTTTATTATTAACTGTGTGTGTATAGCCCTGATAACGCAATCAAAACATCCACATGATTTCTCTTTATTAGTTTAGCATGAAAACAATATCAATCTCCACCAGTGGATAATCCACCTCTGAAATCTGATTTGTTTGTCTCTGTTGTGATGAATGGTGTTTCATAAAGTGAACAAACCTCCCTGTTATTCCTTCTGCACGCTGCCTGCCAATAACATCACACTGTATATTACTTATCTGAGGAGAAAAATAGGCTGGCTGGGAGACATTATGCATATTTTAGATAATGCATTCAGTCAGAGCTACCGAATTAGGGTTAGCCATATGCGGAAGATGTTTGTGTGTGTGTGAGAGAGTAAGAGCGAGAGAGAGGGAGAGAAAAGGAAGAAGAGAGATGTGTGATTGGTTTCAGGGGTTTTATGAAAGGAACTTAGTAAACACAAAGTAGTAGAGTGACCTCACCTGAAATAAGGAGATTTAGACCCTATAGAGCAAGACCTGTCTCTGGCTGGCAAGGAACAAGAGTCGTGCAGGAGGAGGAACATTACCAGCTAGACAGAAGCCCTTTGCAGATTGTGATTCTGCAACAGCGGCGTGATGAAGTCCCGCCAGTGTGCGAGCGGAAACTGTGCGTAAACACACACAGCAGGAGCTTTACATACGCACGCTTAGACATGCACACACAGCACTGTTTCACACCGAGGGCCCTGAAGTTACACATTTCCACCGTCTTCACCCCCATCACGCTTCCAACAACGCTACCTTTGAAGGGGGATAGGGCGCAGAACGACTTCGCCCCTCTATTCCCCTTCCGTGTGCGTTTCACATTGCAGACGATGGCGCAACAACGGCATAAATATCCCCCCTTCAACTGCCAGTATTTTAACTGCTAATAGTTGGGCTCGTGTCCTTGCACATCACTTGTTCTACACCCAAACTCCTGGACAGGGGTTGGACTCTCTTCTTAAGGGGTGCGCCCGGCAGGTGTAGGGTTAAAATCAAGCCCACAGATGAGCACATACGTGACATTCTCTCCCCTCCCCCAGCATCCCCGAGCAGAGTGGGTAGCCACTCTGCGATTAAAAGTTGCAGAGAGGAAGACTCTGGCTACAGTGTGTGCTTATGCATTATAGATTATGTTGAGTGTCTGGCCTTCTCTGGGCGGAATAGTTGAAGGATTCTTTCAGAGCACTCTATAGTTCTTGCTGAGGGGTTTGCTACTCTCATGTCAAAATCAGGATTCAGATCAGCATTTTTGTACCTTCTACAGAGACCAGTGTTAGCTCTTTTCATACATTTCCAACACATGCATTTCCTGAAAAAAAAAAACTAGAACATTTCTGGAAAGGTGCCTTTCCTGTCAGATGAGAAATAGGGGAGTGTCAGGAGTCGGAAGATGAAGCAACAGCGTCTGACCCTCTGATGACAGTGAGAGTCAGAGAATGAAGCAGCTCAATAACATGCACGACAATTTCACATGTTGCTCACATGTTGCATGACGCCAATGTTATCATTCTGCCTGCTCTCTGGCAGTCATTTCTGCTGTGTTCACACATACGCACCCAATCTCACAAGGACATTTCTCCAGGGAGCTGGGCAGGAACAGTTCAGAACAAAAAAATAATAATCTTCCGTCTGTGTTCATCCATGCAGCTCACCCTGAACATTTAAAATAAATCATTTCTGCTTTTAAAGAAATGTTCAGGAGATTTGTGTACGTGTTGATAAAACCGAATGTGAAACAAGTGTATGTAGCATCAGCTATCTACACTTATATATCGTCAGCTGAACACCAGAGTGGAATCAATTGTCTCATCTAACTCCAGACAATGAAGGACATAATTTGTTTTCCCCAAATGTCAAACTAACAATCATTAATAATAATGTATAAACACCCACCTTGGCGTCTTTGCACAGTACACCTTGGGTGCAGCCTCTGCAGTACACTCAAGGAGACTTCTTGAGTGTACCAGGGAGTGTGTGTGTGTGTGTGTGTGTGTGTGCGTGTGTGTGGGTTTTATCTCCTTTTTCTCCTCCTCTCAATAAAAGTTTTGGTTGTATCAGCACAAATTAGCATTGATGGTACCTAGCTAATCTCACACAGCTGCAGAATGGAGCATTAGGGAGAGGGTGCAGGGCCCCGGCCCATCTGTGGAGGGACCAACTCACAGTCCCCTGAAACCAACATCACTTTGGCCTTGTCAGATGGTCCCCGGCAGTGTGGCTTTGTGTGTGTGTGTGTGTGTGTGTGTGTGTGTGTGAGACGGAGAGAGACAGAGGGAGTGTGTTGCTGTTTGTGTGTACTTGTTTGCTTGTGTGGCATTAACTTCCAGAAAACCTTTGTGTGAACATACTGCCGTGTAGTGGGTTGCCGTGTTTGTTCATGAGCAATTCTCTAAAGATGCTTCCCCCTTTAGACCTGCACAGCTGTGATCAAGTTGCTTTTAACAGGGAAGACAAATTATTTCCCCGAACATGTTGTGTGAATTATGCGCTTTTCTACTTGCATCGACTCATTGCTTTGTTTACCATGAATTCTGTAGAATATACTTTTGCGGTCCGTCATCTCGCTTCTCTTTCTTGACACCTGTGAGACAGTGCCAGGAAGACATTGTTAAATACAGAATATTACTACGAGCGGGAGAGCATTTCAGTGAACTTCTTTGATGGCTGTTTGTCTTTGCAAATTTTAATCACATTAATCTTCAAGAAACTCCAAACGAGATGATATTCACATTTGAGTGTACAGTCCCAGAGGAGGACTCTGCACATTCTACATCTATGTCCTTGTCAGCTCCTCTCTCCCAGTCGCACCGTGACCCGTCTGAGTGTCTCCATGTCAGACCTCAGGTGGTGCAGAAGCCCCTCTGTGTGTGGCGCCAGCGGCTGGACAGTCCAGGCGATAGCGGCCGATACACCTGTCAACACTGAGAGCTGTGTCACCGGCACAAAAGAACTCTGAGTGCTGCTGAAGACTGATGGAAACAAGGAAGTGTTTCATCTGTGTATAAGAGAAGGATACAAAAATGTGACTTGTGAACATCATGTTGAAAGAAAGAAAACCCCACAATCTTTCCTTTACTGTTTCTTGACTGATAAAAAACAACAATAGTTTAGTGTTTGGTTAAAATATAAAGCTATTGACTTGTGTAAAAAGAAATCTATGTAAAATTTTGAAAAGTATCAAATACGATTTTAATCACTAGAAGATTTCCGTTTGACATATGTATGTATGACCTATGTATTAATTTTAATATCTTGTTGCTTTTATGTGTCGTATTTTATTTTTTTCATTTTTATACATATTTTTTAATTCTTATTGGTGTGCATTAGTCTCCAAATGATTTTATCAGTGATTTTATAAACTACTTTTTTTTTGTCAACAACTTTTCTGCACTCTAGTCAAGCACTTTGAACTGCAATTTAATTTGTCTCAAAGGTGCTATGTAAATAAAGTTTGATTGATTTGATTGATTGATTGATATGATAAAAATATTGACTTAAGTTTCTATAACTTAGTTTGAGACCATGCATGCCTAAAACACATCCCGGATCTTCGCAGACCATTTTTGTTTCAAATGTAATTTAGCACGCCTTGCTTGTTTTTATTCCTTCCTTTGACTCTATTTCACATTCATCCCCCTCAAACCCCCCCCCTATGTTTTTTTCCACTTCTCTCGTTGTCTAAACTGAGGGACCATTGGGGCTTCATACTGAGGGTGGCAATACGCCTCCCTGATCCAGGGACTCGAACCCTCTGGTTTCCTGACATTGTACCTGCACAGGCTAGAGGCGTCGACCGCAAAGTTTTCTCTCTTCATCCTTCATCCCTCGACCCCTCAGCCAGATCCCTTCATCTCTCCCCCTCCCCATCATCCAACCATTTGATAACTATTATAAATTATTATTCTATCAACTTGCCTTCTTTGTATAGACTCTTTTCCGGGCTATTATATGATTGTTGCGTATTTTAAAAAAATTTAAAAAAGCAAATTTTTACCAGTTACTAGTTGCTGAGTGCAGGTGCGTCTCACCTGTGGGTGTTGTGGGTGTTGCGACACCCACACTTTCACTGAAACGTATTTTCATCCCCCACACTTTTTACCAGTGGAGTCATTGATGAAAACCTATTGGTTAAGTAAGATTTATTAAGTGACAATTAAGCCAATCATAGCTGTTTGGTTACAGTTGAAGCACGGTAAAGTTACGTGCATTTAATCCTCCTGTCACTCATCACCGGCTGAGTCAGAGCTAACAAATGGAAACATGCTACATGTAGCATCCTTCTGAAAGAGTTAATCACCCAAACAGATGTTTTTTTAAGATAAATCCACCTCACAAAACAACGTAAGTGTAACATTTTCTCCTCTTGGTTGTTCTTTTAGGTGTATTTATTTACTCCCGTAACTTCACGATGTAGCGGAAGTCCCTTTTGCAGTTTTTCAAAATAAAAGCACATTATATTTGAAGACCGGAAATAAAGAGACTGAGGCATAAGGCAATAAGAAAAGCAAAATAAAAGCATCACAAAGAGCAGTTTTGAATCTGTTTTTTTTTAGAGCTAACTGGGTTACTCACAATGGATGTTCATAAAGTTAGTGTTCAATTATCTTTTGTAACTTTGTCTTGTTGTCTGATGTGTCAGCTGACATTAGTTATTGGACATTAAATGAACCAGAATGTGTTGATTTGCTAGAGGGCGGTAATATACTAGCATTAGAACACCCGCTCTTTTAAAATCACTGCTCCACCCCTGGCTGAGTGTTGAGCTGGTTTTATGATGCTTGGCAACAATGTGCCCTCTTTCCTTTAAAAAAAAAAGAAAGTAGTCTTGGTATGTGTCTCACAGCATTCCACATTTTGAAATGAATAAGCAACATGTTTATTTGTCTATTGCCTGTTGTTGAAGCCCTTCAACAAAGACGCCTGTGTTTCAGATAAAATATTTAATTTTTAATTTGTCTCAATCAACAACAAAGTCTAAATGATTGAAAACTGTATATTTGTGTGCACATTATGTGTTAATCTAGGTACGATGTATGTGTCGTACACTTTTTTTTTTTTTAACTACAACATTTTTTATAGACAACTCACTTGTTTTGCCCTGCAGCATTTTGTGCATGACTAGTACTGGTTTATTTTTCTTGAATAAAAATTAAATTGCAGACATCGAGTTTCCGCTTTGAACTACAGCACAGACACTTTAGAGTGTGAGAGACCTTTGGACCTTCAACCACACAGTTCTCTGACAGCTTGTTTGGTAGACATGCTCTCATCTGTTGTAATGTTAGTATCCAAGCCAGTGCCCTTCAGGTTAGCATGTGCCCAGCCTGAGATAATATTAGATCTTCAAATAAAAGCTTTGACATCAATGCACGTCTCATGCTGGCTGATAACTGCTGATCGTGTGCAACAAAGTTCAACCTAAACAAACAACACTTAAAAAATTGGTTTCCAGACCTCTCCTTCTGTAAGGATCTCGTCTTCTTTCCTTGCCGCTCCTCTCCTCCCCCCTTGCCCTCCGTCCTTGCTCAGCCCTTCACCATCCACAGAGACTATTAGTTAATGAGGCCTGAGCTAGGTGCGGCTGCAGAAGGTTGCTTCTTCTCCTTCCTCCCCAACCGACCCCTTTATTGCTTTCCTCGCTCTTATTCTTTCACTTCTGTTGTCCTCCTTTATTTTTCCTTTCATCTTCCTCCCCTCTCTCCTCCTGTAGATTTATTATTGGATGTCCGTTGTCAACGCAAAAACTTGTGCCACAACAGCAAAGCTCTGCTAGTCAGGCGGCTCGGGGGACAGACATTTCATTTCCGCCCTCTTAACGAGTTAGAGGAGAGGGTGTTAATATATATGAGTGTGTGTGTGTGGTTGTGTGTGTGCGTGTACAGGAGCTATGAAGGGAGCTAGTTGATGGGGGCAGGGTGTGCTTCATCGTTGTCCTCCTCCTCCTCCATACACTCTCAGACAGAGATAATGGGGGAGCTGATAGCAGCCTTGGAGACTGTTGTGGCTCCAAGCACAGATATGGACCGATAACGCCTCCACCACCTCGCCTGCTGCTGCTGCTGCTGCTGCTGCTGCTTGTGCATGTGTGTGTGTGTGTGTGTGTGTGTGTGTGTGTGTGTGTGTGTGTGTGTGTGTCCTCGTGTTTGAATTTGGATGTGAGTGTGGAGTTCTGTAACACACCTGCATTCAGGTAGATACAAATGTGGGTGTGTCTTTGCATATTTTGTGTGCGTGATTATTTCTTTGAGGTTGTGTGTGAGCCTCCTTGTCAGTGCATTTGTTTTCTTTGTTTGTCTGAGTCTTTTTGTGTGTGTGTGTGTGTGTGTGTGTGTGTGTGTGTGTGTGTGTGTGTGTGTGTGTGTGTGTGCGCAAATTGCAAAAGTACAGTGTGAGCCTGCTGTATACCTCGTGTGTATGTGTGTAGGTGTGTGCGTGTGTGTGTTTGCTCTACATCTGCTCCTCTAAAGCGAGTGTGTGTGTGTGTGGCTCCCTGTGTGTCTCTGCAGCCTCCTTCATCCCACCAGACATTCCTGCCTCCTTTTTATGGGCACAGGAACAGCTGGCCACCCCAGTAGGGCATTCTCACAATGAGACAATCACAATATATGAGCCCTGTGCCGCACACTCACTCATACACACACACACACACACACACACACACACACACACACACACATAGTTGCACAGGAGAACTCATACAGTATGCGAAGAGACACACTCTCTCTCTTGGATATTGCGAGTGTGTTTCCTGTTGTGTTGGTCTGAAAACCATCAGGATCGACCAGCTGAAGTGGCCTAGCGGTGCAAATGTGCTTAAAAATCACCTTTTCTTGTTGTTACATGTACAAGATATGAGATAGCTTTTCATTGTTATGGTTTGGGCTAAAAACAACAGCAGCAGCGTTAATCTCCGTTCTTATGTATCTTCATTTATTTTTTTTAGAGCCCTTTGACTTTGATGAATGGCAAAAGGCGAATCATTTCACTGTACTTCACACAATCTCCTCGTACGACAATCACATCCTGACAGTTCAAATGAGAAAATGATTAATAGGGCTCGTGATTAACATAATGAGTTATTATCCAGGACAGAGAAATTATTTCATCAAGCCAAGCTATATTTATCTTCGTTCACCTATGCACCTGTTCCTCTCGTTTCACAGCCTTTTATTACATGTGATATTACCACATTTTTTTTTCATTCTTGGACGTCTCTTTGATTATTTTTCAAGAGTTTCAGAATGATTGGGTATGGATTGTTTTCTTTGTGTGTGAAATGCATATCAAGTACCCATGCTCAATGTGAAATATAGGACTTAATTAATTAAACAGAACAACATTATCTTTGGATTGCTGCCACACTGTTGAATGCCAGGATGTATTTGTGTCATATGTATTTTCTTTGTTCTGATTAATTACTCCACCTTGCACAACAAAGCAGTCTGTGTTTATACAGGAAATAAACAACAGTATGAAAAGGAAATGTTGGACTTAAATATTGAATGTAAAATGTGGACTAAATAGGTTTTTATGATTCAACTCAAACTGGAAAATGTGATGACTTGTGACGGGGAGCAGTTTTGTCAGATCCAGAGTTTGAACATTGTGGGTGTTTACCAGACAAAGGGGGGTCCTCTGAAAAAATACTGTTGAGCTGCATTGTGGGTAATGTGAACAATGGACTCAGAGTCAGATTATCTTGCTGTCTGTTATAACCACTTTTGACAAACGGGAGGATGTAATGACGATGATTTTGTGTTTTAGTTACTCTCATTTTATTATCTTCCTTTTATTCTTACTATGAACATCTTTTTCTATAAATATGTTTAATATCATACAATGTTCGCACCATATGTTCTATGACGGGGAATGGTTGGGCAGTGTGAGTTTTGTGTTTTGTATGATCGATTCTCTGCATGACTTCATTAAGTAACATTGACTTGTTTTTTAAAGTGTATCAGTCCCCTTCACTTTTTTTGGATGTGAAACACTAACTTGCTTCAATGTCCCTTTAAAGGGACTTGTGAAAATAAAATGTATCTTAACTTTTATTGAAATAATTTCCCTTTATCGAATCAAATATATTAAAAGAAAATCAGATTAATAACTATTACAGCATTAGTGAAGCAACAGGACTCACATAAATATCATCATTTGTTAAACAAATAAAAACTGAACTCTCAACAATTCTGTAATTTCCATAAGGTTGGAAAGAGGCTCTTAAAATCAAATATTCTTTTAATAGCGTCTTAAAGCGGACTCTGTTGCTTTGTTCATCACTTCCACGTCATTCTTTTTTACATCATGTCTTCCTTCAGGAGACTTCCCCCCCCCCCCCCCCCCCCCCCCCCCCCTCCCGTCTGACAGGGATCGTCTCCCGCTGTGAGGTGCATGTGTGAACAGCCAGGTCAGCAGGATTTCAGGAGCAATTTGTCTAGATATTTTATGTGAAAACAGATTAAGAGGGTTCATGTGGCTTGTGCACTCTGTTAAAACAATAGACTGTAAATATGAATGGATGAAAACTAAGCGACCTCACCCATCTGTTACGGCCGCGGGCTCCAGAGGATCCTTTGGTTCAGGGCTGTAAACAATCTCATTTATACTCTTAAATCTGACATATTTGAATGGGGTGTGTATGTGACTTCCAGGGCTCTAGTAACCAGTTTAAAGAGGACACTCGACGACTGCAGGATTTTGCACTTCCGTATTGGTATCATTTTTCTACCGCGGATGTTGCGGGCTTGGTTAAAATGAACTTTAACTTGCGCTCAACAATAAAACTACAGCTACAAGAGCCCAAAAGTAATCGTATCCTGTTTGGCATCTCTGTCAACGGGTTACATTCATATGAAACAATGAGGATGCTTCTGATCACGTGTGAAGAACAATAGTGTTCTTCTGCTGAAAGTAACAAGTCACTCTGCGAAACAAAAGAAAATCTTCCAAATCCTGAAGGTCTTCTCAGCCCACCAAGGGACAACTCTCACTATTAAAATAAAATGTTTAATTTGCAATTTTTTGTTTTTTTAGGGGGGAGGGTTCTTCAACAGTTGTATTTCTTTTTCTTTTTTTCCAAATCAGAACAAAGAGCTTAAGACAATCCATTCACTTAACATGAGAACAGAAAGCATGCAGAATTGTGAACGTCTTGTTTAGTTTTGGTCAGGTCATTAAAAATATGTTTTTGGAGTTTGTTTGTTTGTGCTTTTGCATGTGCAGTATTCATGCCTGAATCTGTTCATTCGGTGCTAACAAACTCAAAAAGCTTCGATAGACAGTGGCAGTACCCAGAATGCCTTTTTCTGGAGAGCCCTACGCACTAGTGTTTTGCTAATGAGCACATCCAGGGGACGTTTCTTGTACAGTCACACACACACACACACGCAGAAAGATGCACACACACACACACCCAAACACAAAGATCTGACATTCTCCTCACACAACTGCAGAGAAAGTCTCCTGAGAAAGACTGCTGCCAGGCACAAAAAAATGAGAGGAGAGAGAGCTTGGAAAGAAAGAGCAGAGCAAGAGGTGAGAGAGGGATGGGTTGAGGAGCGATAGAAATGCTGTTTTCTTTCTCTCTGTAAGCCTCAGCTGTTTTGTCCTCGGTGCTCGTGTCTTCAGTCGTCGATCCGCTTTGATAGGTTGCAGCACATACGCCTGTATTGACTCCGGTCTTGGCAAGCATGAGGACAAATCAATTAGGAGCGTCGACTGATACAGTGTCTGAGTTCCCCCCCCCCATTCTCAACAGCGAATAAGAGCAATTAAAAGCCGACTATAGCACATGATGTGACAGTAATGGCCATAATGGATCGTCGTCAAGGTTCAGACGCCAGATAATGTTGTTGTTTATCTAGATGATTGTTGTTGTTTATTCATAAGCTTGGAAACCCTCACCCCCGCCTTCCTGACAACCCCCGTACCCTGAGCCTAAACACAAACAGACGTCTGTGATATTGAAAGGTGGCCATCTGTCCAATCAGGGAATCAAGTCAATAAGGGGAACCAGTTTGGGGGCAAGACCTGATCTGGAAGACATTAGCATGTGAATTAGTTGTTGACTGGGTGCCAAAGCCAGCAGCCTAATCGCTGCCAACTAGATGACAGCATTCCCCTAATCGATGGCTTGATATCTATATGGAAGCATATGGAGGGATCAGGAGCACAGGCTGTGCTGTTTCATTTTCATCCAAATTGTGCCAAATTCCTGCCCAGCTCGTGCGGCATTTTAGACTGATGTGCTCTTGAAAACATGTAAGAGAAACTGGCATTTACAAACACAGCAGTGACAGAAAATACTGAATTTAATTTTAGATTAACAGAGGCCTGTTGAAGCCGATGTTATTTCTTCTCACGTATTTCATTTAAAGGCCAATATATTACCCTGTGACACAGTCTCTCCTATTTGGGAAATCCCTACAGTGAAGTGCGGTGCCTAATGCAATGTGTGAGGAAGTAGTCAGGATCTTCGCGCACACACTCAGACATGCAAGCACACGCTTCTCCATCTGCCCCCCCGACGTTTCACATTGACACTGTTTTGCACCTGTTTCACTTTTGTTACTCTGATGCTGGCTCATTGGTGAAACAACTTTGCCCAACCATTACTTCTCGGTGTGTTTATGTAACAGGCAATGCATAAGAAGGGCATAAAAGTTCTGCATGAAATATGGCAATGTAGAGGCAAAACTGAGGCGAAACAGCATCACTGTAAAGCATCAGAGCCGGCGGTGGGAACAGTGTTTTGTTGTGTTCGATGTCAAAGTGAGTGTGTGTGTGTGTGTGTGTGTGTGTGTGTGTATCAGCCCTTTCATGTGCACAAAACTCCAGAAAATGTTCTGAAATTTGAGGGGAGTTCTTCACCGAGTGCTCCACTTTATCTGGGATTGATCCTGCCAGCCCCTTAGTAAAATGTCTACTTAAAGTTGGGATGAGCCGGTGTGAATGCAGCAGAAATTCACAGCAAGCAAGTGTCAGGGATGATGAGATTTATATCCTGCGACCACTGGTTGCACTGGTTTGTTATTTATGTATGCATGTATTAAAGCTGTTTGGATCTGTTATAGACATTACTGTGACTTCCTGCCCTCCCACTGTGAGGGATATGTGTGAAAAAGCAACTCAGGAATATTTCAGTGGGGAGGGTGTCATGAAATTAAAATACATTTCCGCTGATATATTCTTCTAAAGCACACAGCTCTTTGTCGTTTTCTGGATTTGGTCTGACTCAGCATGTGACAAGACTACAGACAGGGATAGTTCTGGACATCTCTAAGGGTCTAAAGCACATGAAATGCTATCACCACCCAACGTTCGACCGATCTAGTAACAGGCAAAGAGATGAAGGAGGGCCACTAGCTTCCTGGCAAACGGCTTCAACGCACCCAACTGTCAGTATAATCTGCCACGCCCGCAAGCAAAGCCCTTAGCCTTAATATAACAAAAGCTGATTTTTTTTGAACCCCCTGCAATGTAAACCAAAACTAGCAATTCAAATCAAATACGTTTTTTAAACGGGGCCGTAAATATGTTTTATATTTCTGCTATAAAAAATATGGTGTTAATAGG